>NC_056731.1:1629468800-1629566300 GCF_019279795.1 Protopterus annectens | reverse complement strand
AGTCATTCACATGACATTCACATCAGCTCTGTATGATGTATTGGCCCATTTGTTCTTCATGTGGTGAAAACTCTTCCTAGCCCATCCACGCCCCTCCCTTCTCAGGGCCTGCTGTAAAGGGATCGGCATATGCCACTGCCTTGAGGTACCAGGTCACCACACGGGAAAGTGACACAACAACCCTCATTCCCAGGCAAGCACACCAATATAAGTTGAGTTTCTTGACCACTCCTTCATTGCATTTCCAGCTTCCTAAGCTACTAATCAATTTTGGGTCATCTGCCTCCCAGTCTCTGTGCCACAGAGTTGGGCAATTAAATTGATACTATCTGAATGAGACTATACTGTTTTCAAAGTGCATTAATGTCTACATCATGAAAAAAGCCTTTTACCTGCATTACTAAAAAATATTCAATTTGCCTGCAACAGTGTCAGTTTTTTTCACAGTATTTATTACAGTAAACTTAATAATGACATATAAGTACCATACTAAGCACTAAAGAATAAAAAGTAATAAAAATCACTATACAAACAAGTGAAATGCCTACTACAACAAGTTATAAATAAATTATAGTAATCATTTACAAACAGCAATTCTTACCTAACACTCTTACTGTAAAATTTTATTTCATTTATTTAACATTTGCTGACTGGGAAAGTCCAACTAGGACAGAGCTTATTTTCAGTGGAGGCCTGGGGGGAATTGCTCCACGCATGTCTTTGGAATGTAGGAGAAAAGTGGAGTACTACACAAATGCAGGGAGGACATGCAGATTCTGCACAGAAGGCACCCCAGCTGAGAATTGAAAAGGAGAACCTCTTGCTGTGAGGCGACAACATTAACCGCTACACCACTGCACCACCCTAAAAGCAACTTGAAACATACCCGACAACCCTGTACTAAATTACTGTTCTCAAAGCTGTGAATTACAATATGTAAAGGCACTGGAATAATTCAATAAGTAATGTATATATTCAGATATATGTAGCCATAGTTACCTAAGGAAAGTACTTACAGAAACCTGAATCCCAAAAAACATCATGGAAAGAACCAAAGAGAAAAATAGAGCTTAAGATGAATGGCCAAGTGTAATAGCGGAAATACACATAGCTGAAAAATGCTGCTGACATCAAAATGAACATAGTTTTTCTGTGGGGGTGTACTGTCCCTCTCATACCACTATCTGTAGGTAGTGACCCCTGCAACCCCTACTTATTATAGCTAACCATGAGATCATTGCACATATGGGTAATGGGAAGGGAATGGTAACCATGTAAAGGTTTTACCATCATCTGTATTTTTCAATCAAGCAGTCTCACTTGAGTCATACTCACCCAGTCAACTGAGTCCCTTGACATTGAACTCAAAAATCTATGCAACAATACCACCTCAGAAACCATATTGTAGCACCTCTCCTGGATAAAACAGCAATATATATATATATATATATATATATATATATATATATATATATATATATATATATATATATATATATATATATATATATATATATATATATATATCTATGCACACACACACACACACACACACACACACACACACACACACACATATATATATATATATATATATATATATATATATATATATATATGCAGAGAGGCAAATTCCTTTTCCCCTGCTGTACTACAACCTCCCACAAAGTAATACTGGTTCTCCGACATCATATGAATATTAGATGGCTTGTGGCAATAGTAAACACATTTTGTTCTCAGAACATTCAACTAGATGAATGCATTACACACACAGACACAGGGCGTGTATGTGTACATATATATATATATATATATATATATATATATATATATATATATATATATATATATATATATATATATATATATATATATATATATATATATATATATATATATATACACAGACATATATATCTGTATCTATATGAACTAACATCTTGGTTATGCTTTTCTCTCTCCGCATACTATAAGTACCTTCAGATGCCATTTTCCCCCAACTCTCTCAACATCTTGATCACATCTGCCTTTACTTCAGCTTAGTCTGCTGGTTTCCCTGACTTCATTTTCTGAAATTATTGTTATTACTTCTTCTAGGGTGCCTTCTTTTTCCATTTTCATTGTAGCCTGCAGGTATATTATATAATTGTAACTGGATTAAATAATGAAGATGAAAATATGTAAACTACAATAATCAAGCTTAAAATATGCAAGGGACAAAAATGTTAGACGAAACAGCAAAATTTACAATACACAGTACTTACTGTGTATGTATGTACATATAGAAATCTACAATGTTTTTTTTCTGTATAGTTACATTTTCTGTTCTAATAAGTTGTCTTAGTTCTGTAGATATTTGGCAATAATTTTATGCATATGTAAGTGATCACAGGATGCAGAGGGTGAGTTCATATAGCATGTGCAGTAAAGGTTGCATCAATATGGTTTAGATATTTGGGAAAGTAGTTTGTTTGTATTTAAATGTTTTGTTTGTTATTTTTGCATTAGGCAGTATGTACCAATGATATTATAACAGTATTCACATATATAACCCAACCAGAAAGATCCTAGAAGAATAAGGAAACATCTGTGCAAACACATTTCCAAACCTTTCACTAGGTGAGTACCATGGAGATATACTGATTATCCAAGATCATAAAAGTGTTTTAGCATACTTGCTTTTGAATGCATAGGTGCCACAGAGGTCTTTATTTGCCTAGTGGCAGGTAAAGTAGCATGACTTTATCTAATTGTTTATGCCATATGCATATTCCTTCTACGTTTTAGTCTCTAGGCATATTCACAGTACCCTAGCAATCTTAACAGTTGTAGACACAAGTCAGTAGGGTGTCTGCCCACTGAGTTTAGTAGGCATACTGAATTTAAACTATGTAGGGTTTGGTACTTAGCTGACCATGTGTTGTTAGCTAAACAGAACACTAATTAGAGAATCAGAAGTGCTGCAGTGCTATGTGGGTACCTCCACCATCCTTCAGACGTGCTGCAGTGCTATGTGGGTACCTCCACCATCCTTCAGACGTGCTGCAGTGCTATGTGGGTACCTCCACCATCCTTCAGACGTGCTGCAGTGCTATGTGGGTACCTCCACCATCCTTCAGACGTGCTGCAGTGCTATGTGGGTACCTCCACCATCCTTCAGAAGTGCTGCAGTGCTATATAGGTACTTTCACCATCCTTCAGAAGTGCTGCAGTGCTATGTGGGTACCTCCACCATCCTTCAGAAGTGCTACAGTGCTATATGGGTACCTCCACCATTCTTCTGCCTTTTTAATTTCTCCAAGTCTTTTGACATGAATGGACCCCATTCCTAAGGCAAAGCATGATTATCTGTAACATTTAAAAAATAATTTACAGTCACACTTAGATAAGACCCATTGCTCCTACTACTACTGAAAATGTCTGGGTATCCTTCTTCCACATTGCTCTCACGTCTGCTTGCAAATCCTGGTATTTTATGACTTTGTGTCTCTCTCTATGTAAGGCACTGTAGTCACTGGGTATAGTAATTTCAATGACCAATGCTACTTTTGTCATTTTTTTCATGGACTACGATATCTGTTTTTCTTGCATCTCTTTTCTGAATTGTTGGTAAAGGCTGATCCTATGTGATATAAACTTTATCATTTTCTATAAATCTTTTTTGGCTCATCTTTCCAATGCTTTTCAGCTACTTCAATAATATAATGTTTGCACAATCTCCAATGCAACAGTCTTGCCACATTATTATACCTTTTAGTATACATTCCTTCTGCCATTAGTAGATCACAACCAGCAACAAGATGTGTGTCTGTTTCCAATCCTGTTTTACAAACTCTACATTTGTCTGTTTCTCCCACATGTTCAATGAACTCTGTAAACCAACAGGTATGTAGTCCACTATCTTGGGCCACCAATATTAACCTTTTGTCTTTTGGTTTAAATTCACCTCTCCTTAACCATTCCTGTGTTTGATTCTGATCAACATGAGGTTATTCCAAGAATTTTCTATACTTGCAATTGTAGTTTTACTTTTCCCACATTTCTTGCCTTATCATCAGATCGTTCACCTTATATCCTTACTTTTTTTTTAGCACATTTAGTTGCTGCCTCATTTTTATCTACTTCTGGTTTGATCTCCATTCCTCCTTGACACTGATATGCTTCTGCTAAACTAAGTAGAGAAGTCATCTTCAACAATTCTCCTCATGTTTTAAAACTTTCACTACATTTGGGTCTTGTAAGGTCAGCAGATCAATACATGTAATCATTTTCAAGGAGGCCCATATCTCCTTCAGAATGAGGAATATATATTCTTGGTATACACTTTTATAAATAATTTGATGAGCATGATGTATCTTTCTTGTTTTCCTGTCCAACTGATCCAATACCTTTTAGGGCCAGTCAATCACTCCAAAACTTTAAGCTAGGACAGGAACAAAAAATTGGTTTATACCTTGGACTTTATTCCTAGATTTCAACGCTGCTTTCAGTATTAATTTTAGTCTTCCAAAATTTTCCTTACTAAGTTTTATTCAAATTTGTTCATGTTTTACTATTGATCCTTCATCATTTCCCAAGTATTTATATATTCCCTCTTGCTCAAGTTCTATTATATCACATTCCTGTCCCAAACTGATGTTTTCTTCGTGCTGTAGCTTTCCTGTGTGAAAGGTTGGTTTTGCACATTTATCAAGACCAAGTGACATTCTTACATCATCTGAAAAAGTTTTGACCAGTTGCAGTTGTGTTTTCAGTTCCTCATCTGAAGAACTATACCATTTTAAATCATCCACAAAAGGAACAAGAGAAGTCTTTACACTTTGTTGTTTTCTGAGAGCCAAATTGTAGCCAAAGCCTAATCTGTTAAGTTGACAGCTTAATGGATTAAGGGCAAGAGAAAAAGAGCAGCGGTGACAGAGACTCACCCTGGAATATCTCACTTGGATTTTTATCATTGGAATAACAATTTGTCCTTTATCATGGTTTAACTGCAAAATGGTTTGCCACTGTTTCATGGTCACTGTAATGTAATTGATCAGTGTAGCATGTATCTTATACATTTTTAAGCACTCTTTTATCCATGAATGTGGGATACTGTCCTTCTGCTGTATGACTCCCTTAATGTAACCACAACTCCTACTTACTTTAGATAGGAGGGCTCCATGTTGACTTGTTGAACATACTTTCAGTGAGTCCCAGACCTCCGAAATGGTTTCTCTGACAATCACATTCAGAAAATGTAAAACAAAGTTTTCTTCTGCCAGGGACAACCCCTGAATCCTCCATGTGGGGGACCCCCTCACATTTGTATTTCTTATATGCTGAATCTATGGTTTCACAACACTGGGGAAAAAGCAAAGCTGGTTTTGCTAAATGTAGGTTTTCAAGTATTTGTGAGGTTTGGGACTCATAGAACTTCAATTATAGAGTCCTCATATTCCTAACAGGAGCCCCCCCCCCCATATATTTCTAGTGTTTACTCATTTTTATTTACAGAAAGTCCCAAAGAACCTCGGGACTGGCTGGTACTTCACAGTCTCAACCCCACATAATGCAATCGTATAATTGTAAGCCGCAAAGAGTTCGGCACTAGTACCTTTACAGCACACTGAGGTAGCACAGGTGCAGAGACCATCAATAGGAAGAAATAATATTCCTAGAAATAAAAAAATACTCTGGTTAGTTTAGCTGAAAACATCTTACACAGGCCCATTACTTCATTACCATGACCAAATCTCAGCCAATGTGCTGTTACACTAGAGAAAACAAATAGGTTTTAGTGCCTTTTATCTTTATTACTCTGGCAAGTGTAAAACAAAATAACTTCTTAGACTGTACATCACTCAATGTACACAGCTGAACATAGAAAAAAAATAATATCACAAAGACAGAATGTAGAAAAGAAAATTAGTAAAGTAGATGTTAAAAATAGAAGTTGAAGTTATGGGGTGCCTGTGAAGTGAAGGATTTGGTGTAGAAGGTCTAACACAGGTTACATCACAGCATGATGGAGTGAGTCCCCAAAGTAAGGAGAAACAGGAAGATCAGGAGACATCTGAAGAAGAAACATGGACATGGGAAAGAAAAAGAGATTTAATATGGTGTAATATTTATGCAAAGGAGAAAGCAAAACTAATCAATACAAAAAAAGCAGCACCAAAGATATCTGAAGAGAAATACAGGCAAAGGAATCTGGACATGGAAAATGTTACAATACAAAAAATAAGACAAAGAAGAAAAGTAGAAAAGGAGATTAGTAATGGAGAAGTTAAAGAAATAGAACCTGAGGTTGGATACAGTTTAGATAATTGAATGCAGAAAGCACCACAACAGGATAGAGCAATGGATATCCAAATTAATGTGAAACCAGTGGAACAGGAAGCAATTGGTCAGGTGCCATATCAAGATATTTTGCAGCCTTCCACAGGAAACCAGTATAAATGTTCACTTGAAGCTAGACAGCAAGGAAAGGAACAGGAAACTGTGGAAACTCTGAAGCAGTCAATGTTGATGAATGATAGGCCAGTGAGTTCCATTATGACAGAACAACAGAGCAAAAGGATGAAATTAAAGAGAAGGTGTTACAAGAATATTCTATAGAACTTTCTATAGAATGCCTGCAGGAAATGGAAAACGAGGAATGTGTCCTCAGTTTGGAAGAAAATGATCTAAGAGCAGAGTTGCTTGATTTAATAGACATGGACAGATATATCAAGATCAATGAGAGAAATAGACTGCAGAACGTCAATAAAACCCAAAAAGTCAGAAGTCTGATAAAACAAATGAATGCAGTAATTAGGACCGTCCATAGAGATCCATGTAATATAACAGAAGTAAACAGGATATACTACTGTGCTGCTAAATTAAGAACACAGGGTAGCGAGGGAAAGGAAGGGGAGAAATCAAATACCATCATGGAAGTATCGAATAGAGAAAACTATAAAGCAATTAAGACAAGAAGTGTCTGCCACTGTTAGAAGACTATAGAAGAGGGAATAGATCAATAAAAATACTAAGAAAGACAGATATGTAAAGCTGATGCTCAGTATTAGAACAGACCAGGATCTATCATGCACTATCGCAAATACAAACTAAAAATTTCAGCACAGGCGGAAAAACATAGAAGATAAACAAATATAAAGGAAAAGAACAAAATAAGCAATTTATTGATAATGCAAAAAGTTTTATAGAGAATTGGGCAACAAGGTAAAAGGAACTGAAATACTGCCAAAAAGAGTAAATAGATACTTTCTGGAGAAGTAATGATGAAGATCCTATGGAACCTAACAAAGATGCTAAATGGATAGAAGAAGTAAAAGAAAGACTAAGAAGTTTAAAGGTGCAGGATATGAAATGGGATGAAGTAACAGCTAGAGAGAAAATTAAGAAAAGCCTCTAACTGGAAAACCCCAGGCCCAGATGCAGTACCTAACTATTTGTTAAAAGTATTAACATCTGCATTAGGATTTAGCCATGAGTAATACCTATTTATATGTGCACCTCGAACAGACACCAACCTGGCTAACAACAGGCAAAACAATGCTCCTATTTAAGAGTGAACCTGCAAGCTACACTAAAAATTATAGACCGATAACTTGCCTTCTAGTGACAGATAAACTATACATGGGAATTGATGCTGATAGAGTTTATAGTCATTTAGAAGAAAACTCAAATATGGCAGTAGAACAAAATGGCAATAAAAGAAAGTCATATGGAACAAAGGATCATTGTTAAATAAAGTCATACTGGAGAACTGTAAAAAGGGGAAGAATTTAAGTATGCTGTGGATTGACTATAAAAAATTTGATAGTATCTCACATTCATAGATAAAAGAGTGCTTAAAATGTATAAGCTACACCCTACACTGATCGACTACATTACAGTGACCATGAAACAGTGGCAAATCACTTTGCAATTAAGCCATGATAAAGGACAGGTTATTATCCCAGGGATAAAAATTCAAAGGAGGATATTCCAAGGTAACGCTCTGTCACTGTTGCTATTCTGCCTTGTCATTAACCCATTAAGCTGTTTACTTAACAGTTTAGGCCATGGCTACAATTTGACTCCTAGACAACAACAAAGTGTAAAGACTTCTCATCTTCTCTTTATCGATGATTTAAAACTGTATAGCTCATCAGATGAGGAACTGAAAGCACAGCTGCAGGTTGTCAAAATTTTTTCAGATGATATAAGAATGTCATTTGGTCTTGATAAGTGTGAAAAGCAACCCTTAAAGCAGGAAAACTGCAGCATCAGGAAAACATCAGTTTCTGATATAAAAGAACTGGAGGAAGAGAAAGTTTATAAATATTTGGGAATTGATGAAGGATCAACAGTAAAACATGAACAAATGTGAATAAAACTTAGTAAGGAATACTTTAGAAGACTTAAATAATCCTAAAAACAGTATTGACATCTAGGAACAAAATCCAATTTGCTCTTCCTGTCCTAACTTACAGTTTTGGAGTGATTGACTGGCCCCAAAATGTGTTGGATAGATTAGATAGGAAAACAAGAGGGGTGCTTCATGTTCACCAAATGATTTATAAAAGTCAGTGTATACCAAGATTATATATTCCCCATTCTGCAGGAGGGATGGGCCTCCTTGAAATTGATTACATGTATAGATCTGCAATCGTAGGACTCCACACATACATATTGACCTCACAATACCCAATTATAGTAAAAGTTTTAAAACATGAGGAGAATACATCTAAGATGACTTCTCTGCTTAATCTAGCAGAAGCATATCAGCGTCAAGCAGGACTGGAAATCAAACCAGAAGTAGATAAAAATCAGGCAGCAACTGAATGTGCCAAAAAACAAAAGAAAGACTATAAGGTGAAGGACCAGATGAGATGGTAAGAAAAGCAGAAAAAGCATAAATATAGTTGCAAGTATAGAAAACTTCTGGAAGAACCTCATGTTAATCAGGAACGAATGCAGGAATGGTTAAGGAGAGGCAAATTTAAACCAAGAGATGAAAGGTTAATATTGGCAGTCCAAGATAGTGGGCTATGTACACGCTAGTTTACAAAGTCTGTTGAACATGTGGGAGAAAAAGACAAATATAGGTTTTGTAAAACCAAACTGGAACTAGTCGCACACCTCACTGCTGTATGTGACATACTAATGGCAGAAGGACTGTACACTGAAAGGCATTATAATGTGGCAAGACTGTTGCACTGGGGATTGTGCAAACATTATGGTACTGAAGTGGCTGAAAAACACTGGAAACATGAGTCACAAAGCATCATAGAAAATGATGAAGTTTATATCACGTGGGATCACCCATTACCAACAGTTCAAAAGATAGATCTAGAAAACCAGATATAGTGTTCCAAGAAAAGAAGACAAAAGTAGCATTGATCATTGAAATTGCTACATCCAGTGACTATAGTGTCTTGCGTACAGAGAGACACAAAGTCATAAAATATCAGGATCTGCAGGCAGAAACAAGAGCAATAGGGAAGAAAGATACCCAGACAGTACCAATAGGACAGTAGAAGCAACAGGTCTTATAAAAAAAAAAAATCTACAATTTTTTCTAGATAGGTTAATAATCCATGTAACCCCATTTGAATTGCAGAAGGAGTCACTACTGGGCACATTGCGGGTTCTGCAAAGAGCACTTTTGGCTGACATCAAAGACCGAAACAATACTAATTTCATGAACTTTAATCGTACTTTGACTTAGGAATGGGGTCCATTCCCGTCATGGTATTAGAAACCCAAAAGACTTGGAGAAATTAAAAGACTGAACAAAGCAAGGCTTTTGGCTTTGATCTTCCTTTTCTCTGACTAAAGGGAGGATGGATCAAAGCCTTTTACCTAACAACCTAGCTACATCTGGACATCTGCAGAGTAAGAGGCTGCAAGATATCTGAAAGCACAAAGTTCAGTGGTACAACCTTATGGAAAATGCCACCACTATATCTGTAAAAATATTATTTTTAATTGAGTATAACATATCCATGATTGAACTTATAATTATGAAAAAATTAGGATGCTGCTTAAGTATTCTGCATGAAATAACATTCTTCAGGGTATTAAATTGGGTGTTGCAAATTTAGCTGAATTAATATGGTTAAATAAATTCATAACTCAGTCCCTTTACAACCTTGGTCAAGTATTGACCTTCTGAAGTATTGTAGGGCAAGCACTAAGTCACCTCTGGAATCCATCAATAATTTACAATGCATACTAAATTAAGACTCTTTTTTTCTCTTGTTACTATTGTCCCTGATCTTCATTTCCTTTGAATAAAAAAATGTATATGAAAATATGACTGTCTAAACTGGTCACATCCTGACAATTATGTCCCCAGATGTTGGAAGACATCTGACATTTTGTCACTCAACAAAGGAGGCACATCCTTAGAGCTGTCAGTATATTATTCTGAAATTCCTTTTTAAAGTAATGTCACAGACTACATCATTTAATTTAATGCTGCCGGTTCATACATTCATCTTATTTGTGACTCACAGAATCATGCCTGATTCATAAACATTAAACAGGGAAGAACCCACTAATTGCATCTGTTGCCATGACCTCTCTAATCCCCACCATCTCTGCTCTCCTTTATAGCCACTTCTACCACCACTTTAAAAATCTGCAGACCCACAACAATCCCTCTCAATTTATTCAATAACCTTCATTTGGCAGACAATTTAGTTCTGTTCTGAAATCCATACAGATCAGATCTAACAGACTGCCCTTCTTGAACTGAAGTGACGCACAAACATAAAACAGTATTACATTTGACTTACACAATATCCTCGCCATGAAGCAATGCTACATCCTATTTTACATGCCATTATCAAAAAGAAATGTGTGCAACCCTTCCCTTGGGATTTTTCCATTACCTTTCTTACTATTTAAATCAGATGAGTATGTCTACAGGATCAACAATGGTTCTGCCACTGTCTTTTTCTTAGTCTTATAGACAGTCACAACAAGACTCCAGCTTATATGAATCAACAAACAAATTGCCAAAATTCTGCCCAGGTGTTTATAGATCTTATCAAGCAGGCCATCTGATCTCTATGCCTTATTTTTCCCCATTGCCCTAAGGTTCTTCTTCACTATCAGCTCTACAAACACTTTATTAGTCTACCCAGCAACATAATATACAAATGTATCCTCCTAATGCATTAGTAAAAACACATATACAGTCAAAATGACACCTGTGTTAAATTATTGGTGTACATGCGTGTGTGCGCACATGCGTGTGTATGTGATAGATATAGATAGTTATAGATATAAGACAGAGAACAGCAGTCAGAAATAATGCAATATGTATTATACTATATTGTTTTGGGAAGTTAGAAATTTTAACTCAAAATGAAAATATGTCACTGGCAACGTACATGCCTAAAGTGAGATGTTTCCTTTATAAGTATTCAGGGTTAGTATACTCGTTTGTTATGTACTGGAAAACAAAGGAAATGTCACATCCTTTGCAACAGGTACAACCTTAACATATCTCTTCTAGGACAGAGCAGTGATGAGTAAGACTGCTAAATTGTTGATGGCTGTTGTGGTATATTTTAGGATCTGTGATCTACTGGATCAATAACATTTGTGCATATCTTGTATTTTATGGAGGTAGCATGTCCTCACGTCCCTTGCTAATTAACATTATCACCTATGTAGTTACCAATGCTCGGAAAAAAGACAAAAAATGTTTTCATAAAAATAAAATATTTATCTTTTTGCTTCCTTCACAGAATCTGGAGAAAGGCACTACATTCAAAACACAGTGCTCAGATGTGTACATTTCAAGCAAATATGTTTTGATAGTGGGAACAGCTACCTCTGCCATTATTATGTACCCATTCCAAAGTGTGATTTAATGGTTTCTATGTACAGTCAGCAATCTGAGGATTTATGAAGTCTTTTGTCAGCCTTTTAAAAATGTCACACATGGCCTTTATGAAATGACATGAGAATGTATTATAACATGCAGGTCAGAGTGCCAACATTCATAAAGATTAGTAACATTAATCACTTGCATGCAGGCTAATAAATTCTAATTTGTTAATAATTTTATTCTAAATGTGCAGTACAGACGTGCTTGACAAATCTTTTCTGTACAAAAGAAACAAGCAACTCATTTTAATTCAGAAGTTATTGATTTCTATAATACAACCTTAAAAATATGCAAAAGCTGAGATAAAAGCATTTACCATACAAACCAAAAGCAAAGTGTGATTGTTATTAAGGAACTCTAGCACGGCAGATTTTATACCTCTCAACTTCTTAGAGCAAAAAATCTGGACAAAGCCTGACAAAATGGGGAGGGGGGAGGTGAAGGCCCCAAAATAGGGACAGATTTTAAATATTGTTCTTATGCTGCTAGAAAAACAGGATTTGTCTTAGCCTGCATTTTTCTGAGGGATATAGGTTCATAGGCTCATAGGCAGGTACTAGGCTATTTGCCCGAAGGCATTTATAAGCCTAGCCAGAATGTGTTGGCTTTCGCCACCCCCTTAGATTAGTTCCCTGTGCCTCTGTCCAGCAGAAACACTGAAGTGATCCCTGGGGTAAACTTTCTGTTCCCCATCCACTCGTCAAGGTTTCTCTTGAAGATTGCTAGCATGGAGCTCTGCCTAATGTAGATTGGAATCTTGTTCCAAAGCATGAGAAGTCTCTTGGGACAGGAATATGTCCCTCCAGCAGGTCCTATTTATTGTTGTGGTGAGGTTTAGATCCCTAGAACATGTGGCTCGATGGGATAACATTTTCTTTAGGTGGAGCATGTCTATCAATTCTGGGTTGGACATGGCCTTGTATGTCAGGCAGAGATCACCTCTGGGCAGGTGGTATGCAACCAAGTACAGCTGGAATTTCTACAGTCAAGCTGCATAGGGCATCTGTTTGAGGCCAGTGATCCTCTTTGTGAGGTACTTCTGTGGTCTTTCCAGCTGTTGCAGGTGTCTTGTAAGGTACATCCCAAATGGGGCGTTGTACTCTATGATGTGTCTGATAAGTAATGAGTAGAGGGGCACAATGACCTCTTTTGATCTGGATGCAAACCCTTTTGTGATTAGGTGGGCCACATAGAAGGATTTTCTAACCACTTTGGCAATGTGATTATCAAAGGAGAAATTACTATCTACTTGGGTCCCCAGATCCCTTATTAAGTTTTCCATATTTAGGGGACTACCACCTATGTGGTAGTTTGTGGGTACTTTGTTATTTCCAAATAGAATAACTATGCACTTTTTGGCATTTAGCTTGAGGCCATGATTTTGACACCAGGTATCCGTCTCAGTGATACCATTTTGGAGGATGTCTGTGTCAGCTGGTGAGTCAATTATAGCTCCTAGTTTGCAGTCGTCTGTGAACCTGGTCAGCCATAGTCCTCCTGTGCTTGTCTGTACCTCTGAGAAGTATATGCCGAATAGGAGGGGTCCTAGGACTGAGCCCTGGGAATGCCACTTGTTACCGGTTTAGAGTCAGACCTAGCTCCCGCAACTCTCACCATGTGGTTTCTGTGCGTGAGCTTACTGGCAACCCATCTTGTGACATAGGGTTTATGTTTAGGCTGGTGAGCTTGTCTATAATACCAGAATGGGGAATGGTGTCGAAGGCCTTTGTGAAGTATAGGTAGGCTGTGTGTACCAGCTTTCCCTCGTCTATAGCCTTGGTAACTGTCTCAAAGAAGTCCATCAGGTTTAGGAGGCATGATCTGCCCTTAACAAAGCTGAACTGGGTAGGGTCCAGTGTTTGGAGGTTCCTAATGTCTCTGTTAATAAGTTCCATGATGATGCACTCCATAGCCTTGCAAACCAAGCTAGTCAGGCTTACAGGGAGATAGTTCCTGGGGTCTGTTGTGGCTCCACCTTTGTGGAGCGGAATAACCGTTGCTGTGCACCACTCTATGGGTACATAGCCTGTGGAGAGGCTGAGTTTGAACAGTGTGTTTAGGTGAGGGGTTAGTTCGTCTTTGAGCTCATGTAGAACGCAGCCTGGGACACCGTCTGGTCCCATTGATGCTGTGTTTTTGGCTTTGGCGAGGGCTATTTCAACCTGAGTGTCTGTGATTTCAGGGGCTCTACATTCTTCTGGTATGGTTATGGGCTCTTTTGGGGGTGGGGGGGTGAAGTTTGCATCGAACCTGTCTGACAGGATGTTGGCAATATCGGTTGGTTCAGTGTATTTTGTGCCATTCTGCACTAACTCTGAGCAGATCTGAGCATTGCCACTTAGATTCTTGACATAGCTAAAGAATGCCTTGTGGTTATCTTTGGAGACCTTGGCAAGTTTTCTTTCAAAGTTTGCCTTGGACGATTTTATGAGAGATCGTAGTTTCTTGCTGATACTGATCAGGGATGTCTTCCCTTCTTGAGATTTTACTCTTTTCTGTACTAGTTTCTTCCTTCTATTGTATAGCTTGCTAATGCAGGGGTCCACCAGGCTGGTTTCCTTTTCTTGGAGAAGTGAGTCTTGGTTTTGCTTGGCATAGCACGATCCATGCATTCTTGTAGGTGCCCATAGAATGCATTAGTAAATAATTTTGCAGTTTGGACAGCGTTATCCTTTAACATGGGAGCTTTGAAACTTTCCACCTCCATCTTAAGTAACGTGAAGTTTGCTTTTGAAAAGTTTTTCACAGTGGTTTCCTTGTCCGGAGGTGAGGGCGGAATGTGGATATCCAAAGTGATTTGTTTATGGTCAGATCTAACCAGCGAGGGGTTGACCTCTGGTGTGGAACACCGATTGCCCATGTTGGTGATGACCAGTGGGAATGTTGACCAGTTGTTCCAGGGCATTTGAGTTTATAAATTCTAGGAAATGTTGGGCAAGGGAGTTAGTACTTGAGTAGTTCTCCCAGTTAATGTTTGGGTAGTTGAAATCACCCAATATTAGGGTGTTTGGTAGGACCTTTATGTTACCCAGTGTTTCCAGAAATGCGGAATGGGGGTCCTGGGGGTGATCTGTAGCAAGCTACAATTGGAATTGCAGTTTTGTCCATTGTTAGTTGCACGTGGATAATCTCTGAAGCATCATGCTGTGCCACTAACCTGGAGGTGTGGGTATCCTTGATGAATATGGATACTCCCCCTCCTTTTGTATTTTGGTCTGGGTTCTGTGGCCAAAATGTATGGTAATGAGTTGTAGCCTGGTAGTGCTGTGGTGCTCTCTGGAGCCTTAAACCAGGTTTCTGTTACTGCACATATATCGATTTTCTCCATACTGAGGAGTGCCTTGAGTGCATGCATTTTGAGGTTTAGACTTCTGGCATTGAGTAGTATTACCCGCAGATTTTTATTACTTGTGCTATTTCTGATGGTGGGTTTGTCTTTTGACCCTTGCCTAAAAAAGGTAATATAGGGGGTGGCAAGAGCCTTGTCCAGTATTCAAAAGCCTAAGGGTGACAGGTGCAAGCCGTCTCTAGTGAAGCAGTGTGGATTGTCAAGCATGCCATCCCAGGCAGACAGACACTGGATCCCCTTTGAATGACACCAGAAACTTAGCCAGTTGTTGAAACTGATAATTTTTTCTTTATGTCGTGGTATCATTCTTGGTGAGGGCAGGATGCTACTCAGGGTCAGGGTCATACCGGCCTGGGGTAAGTGATCAAAGAGCTCTTCCATGTCTCTTTTCATGTAGTCCAGGGAAGTACGGCTCAGGTCATTCACACGAACATGGTCAATGACAGAGTCATATTTGTACTTGTACTGGAGTAACCTGAGTGCTTGTGTTATGTGGCAGATCCTGGCACCTGACAGGCAGCTAAAATGTAACCTTCCCTTTATTCAGCCTAGTGAGTGGGACGTCAGTGTGCCTGACTATAGAGTCACCTATTACTAGTATGTTGGTTATGTTATTTTGCCTTGAGGGCTGTGATTGCGTGGCACACTGGTTTTGTGAAGCATGTGTTTCATGGTTTGTGTTGGGGGTGGAGGTTGCTTGGATGTCTGCTTTGGAGGGCTCTGTTGCTTTTGCAGATTTTTATTTAGAGCCTCCGAGTACGTTTTTGTGTATTTACGTATGTTTTTTGCTGGTGCTGGTTTAATGAGTCTATGTGAGACTGGTGGTGTGATGCCAGTATTTCCCTTCTCCTCTTGACGGTCTGATCCAGTCTTGGGTAGAGAGAGCTTAGTCTCCAATTTGGCTGTATAATTGCATCTCTCACATGTATTAGTGTTTGGTGGTAGGAGGAGAGGGTTGTCTGTGTACATGAGGCAGTTGTAACATTGCCTCAAAATGCCCAGATTCACTAGTTGGACTGGAGAGTACACCTGAAACTGCCCTTTGCCATGCCTGGATAGGTACAGTAAACTGTTTTACTGAATGGCTGGTAAGGTCAAATAGAGAGCCTTGTCGCCTTGTCCTTCTGTAGTGCTAGGGTTTATAAGTGCTTGTTATGAATTTTGAGCAATTGCCGGCCTGAGAAATGAATGTCTTGAGTGCTTAAGTTGAAAGTTCGTCTAGTTCCAAGGGAAAATTTGAAGAGGAGACTTTGTGGAGCCGGGAATAGTTATACCTTAACTAAAACCGGGCAAATGCGTTTTTTATAGCAGGGAAATGAAAGAGATAAAAATTAGCCCAAAATGGCCAATAAACTACTACTTTCTGGGCTGAAACCACTCCTCCAGGGACAGACAGGCTGCTCAAAGCTCCCCTCTCTCACAGGTGAACAGAGAAACTTCCTTCTATCCAAGTAAGGTATGGGCAAACACAGAGATTAGTAACACAGCCCTGAATTCAGCACTAACCTGAAAACTGCACTATACTAGCTTAGAAAGGTGGGAAACAAGTATATATATACATACATACATATATATATATATATATATATATATATATATATATATATATATACACATATATTTTTTTTTCAGAAAATAAAGCAGATTCAATAAAAAAAGCATAAAAAGATGCTTATTGTTATATATCTCAGTTCAGAGTTGTAGTCAATGCCCCTAGTAATAAAGTAGGAAGAAACACTAATGCAGTAAAAGCAGATGAAGTGCAATTTATATATATATATATATATATATATATATATATATATATATATATATATATATATATATATATATATATATATATATATATATATATATATATATAAAACAATAGAAAATGAACAATCTGGCTTAAACAAGTTACCCAATTAACTTGAAAAAAAATCAAAACTGAGCCCTGTTCCAGAAGTCTTCAATCAGACAAGTTCTAACTGCACACTCCCGCTACTAGGGTGCAGGGGAACCTTCTCCAAAAAAGATGGTTTGGATCAGTGCTCAAGATGTACAAACAAAGCTAGATTCAGCAGGCCTGAATCTGGTCCTATGCTACAGCAACAAGGTGCAACAATTTCAGAAAGAATCAGTTCGAATATGCAGCCACAATAAGCCTGTGACCAGAAATTCCCAGCACAGAAGGGCAGAATCCAGCCTCTCCTCCCACAGGAGTGCAGACCACAAACCTTCTTAATGTAGAATAACTGGCCTGAAGCCCAAGTGCTTAAACCAGATCTAATACAGTTTTAGAATAGCAGACACTGAGCTTTCAATCAGCAGTTCCCAGCTTAGAAGGATGTAAGCTACCTGTCCTGCTACAACAGTGCAGACCACAAACCTTCTTAATGTAAAACAACTGGTATGAAGCCCAAGTGCTTAAACCAAAAGACTTAGAATAACTGTTGCAATTTAATCAGGCTACTACCAAGCAGCAATAAGTGCAGCAGAATAAATAAAATTGCGTACTTTTAAGAAGAGGCAAAAGCAAAATAAAGTAGGAGGAAACATAAATACAGTAAAAGCAGATGATTTTTTTGTTAGTAAAGTGCAAGGAGAGAGAGGAAAGAAGAACCTAAGTCGGTTGGCCTTCTCAAATCTTCTCTCTGTATTATGTAGAGTGAACACTAGATAAAGTCTGAAACACAAATTAATATCATTGTTTAGTGACTTCAGTCCTCAGATCATCCCAGTAATTTGCCAAAAAAATCACAAATTTTATGAGGAACAGATCAAATATATGAGGCAAAAATCTTGACATTCTGCGAAAATCTGTACAGTTGAGATGTGTGGCAGACAGATGCAGAAATAATACAAGAATACATAAAAAACCTGAAATGCTTTACTATATTGGCACAACCTTCCAAAAATATACTTAGAATTAAAACAAAGAACTATTTTCTTGATGTTTGAAAAAACTTGCAAGTTACAAATGCTGTACTGTGTATATTTCTATGCCACTGTTTATTTCCAGACTAAACAAATACAACTAATTTCTAAGCAAATTAGTGTCCCACTGTGTGAGTGTGTTGTGTAGAGCTAGGCTGTCCAGGAGAAAGAGGTCCTTTGTCAGTGATCTTTGGTCTCAGCATCCTTTACTACCCCACTTCTGTTCCGCTTTGTATAGTACTGTTACTTACTAACAGGAGGCTTAACAGGAAGTTACATGCAGATTCATATCATTGGACAATGTCATCACGTGTTACTACAGAAACTACTTTTTCACTAATACATGAACTGACATCCATAAGAGTACAGAAGAAAACAAAAGGTCAAATTTCTTGTTGACAACTCAGTGGCTTTATTTACTGATGTAAGAAAGACATATCTGGATAATAAATTATATTACTTTATACATAATCAGAAGCAGTAGCTGAAAATACAGTCTAAGTCCTTTGTACACTGTTATGTGTACAAGAATATCTTAGTGTTTTATAAACAGAGTTTTGTGCCCATAAACACAGGTGGTGAGTTCATCTCACAAATACAGGTAATATTTATGCTTTTTGGTTCTGTTATATCTCTGCACACATTTACTAAAATGTATTGGCAATGCTACTTTGCACTGTGCTAAACTAGCAAAAGAATAGCTCACGTTAAAAGGATAGTAACTATCTCTAGCAGCACTGGTAATGTCACCGCTCTACATCTCTCAGCTTGTTGCAAGAAATCGGGACAAAGCCTAAAATAATGGGGGGAGGCAAAGGCCCAAAAATAGAGACAGATTTAAATATTGCTTTTATAAACTTAGAAAGTTTCTAGAATACCCAGGATTTGTGTTAGCATGAAGGATAAGAAGTCTGAAATTGAAATGTATGTCATTATTTAATTACTTCAATCCTCAGTGATTTGCCTGAAAACCACCAATTTTATGAGGAACAGACCAAAAATATAAGGCAAAATCTGGATATTCTCCAAAAATCTGGACAGTTGAGAGGTATGCACCACTCTACTTACTGTGATGACATTGGTCTAAGATGTCATATGTCACAATGTACACAGGGACTCAAATGATGCACCGAAGCAATGAAGTCTGTCGTGTGTCATTGTTTACTACTGTTTTAACCAGTCCAGGTTTTGTAACAAAAGTAAAATATACCTTAAGCAACTTTTCATTTCCATCTAGTAAACAGAGCCATGGAAAATAAAACAATTAGGCTTCTTCACTCTCTCATGCACATTAAGAGTTTAAGTAAATATTTACACACTGTTCTTTCAGTTATACCAGATGTACCACACCCAAACAACTAACGTCATCACAAAGTCACACTATCCAACACCATTGCAAAGTGTCAAGTGAAGCTTGTAAAGAAAGGACATCTGAAAAAAAAAATCAGCCATCTTGAGAATAATACACTTGAATCAAAAGATAATACATTGGTGTAATAGAAATGTTTTTTTAATCATTACTTACCTCTTCTTTCTTTCCATGGACTTTTTTGTATCTTTTTGCCATCTCACAGCTATCAGTTGCCAACAGGACCTCTCCTCATCCACTTCATTTACTAGACACTCTTATTCCTCCTCCAGAATTACAGCTACCCATGCTTAGGGCAGGTGTACAGCTTGAGGCTTTTAATGCAGAATCAAATTGGCGCTGAGGAGTGTTTCTGCCCCAACCATTTCCCCCTTCCCTTTATACATACCTGTTATGTTCTGGGGGTGGACATGCAATGCGGATGTGCTGGCATATTGTCCTGCCTCCACAGTGACTTAGCTAATGTCCTCCACCACCATTCCATCTATCTATAATACCCTCCCTGTATGTCCCTATTCTCTGCTATAGACCAAATGCAAAGATCGACAAAGCATGTCACCTCCCCCAGGATAGACACGGCCATCCTTCCACTACCACTGCCTCTGACACCATTGACACTAAATGAAACTGGGTTGCCTGGGCAATAATCAGGGATTTATCCCTGTATTCCATGGTGATGACTTCTTTCCATGCACTGCCTCTTCATATAGCACAGAGCCTTTCATTGTTTGCATTCTTAATATCTTGGCTGGAAAGAAAAAGTAAGGTGTCTCATTTTACTGCATGCCAGGTTAAAGCCACAGAGCAAAGATGGTCTAATTAAACAATAATAGTCATGTTTGGAAGTCTTTATCAATAATTTGCATGGTTTAACTTTAAAGGTAAAGCCTGAGGGAACAAATAACATGAGGGTGGATAAATGGATAACTACTACGACAACCAAATATTGGTAAAATGAAGCCCAGGCAGACAAGGGATTGATGCAGAAATTCTACCCAGACTGCAGAGATCTGGAGTGGGCTGTGGAGAGGTTAGTGCTACTGTTCTTCAGCTTGAATGCTGGCCAGCAAGTCATTCTACTCTGTAAATATTGCTTTCTCCTAGTCCTACATAATTTTTTTCTGAAAATTCAAACAAATGAAGATGCTGATGGAAGAAAATCTACTGGCTGAGATATCTACCTGATTGTTGCAGTCAGGATATATGTAGCTGTGCTCCTTTATGGCCTGCTACATCCCTTCCTCTGTTTGCTCCAGAGACTGCTAAACCTCCCTGTTGATCTACACATTACCACTGCTTCTGCTAGAATGCCAGAGTTCTATCACCATTTCTTCTCTTCTCAGGCAAGGACAACCACAAAGCTTTCTACAGTTATGTTCAAAACCTCAGGGGAAATACAGAATATTCAGCAGAACTTATTGTAAAAGGCATCACCCACACTGAACTGGAGGCCATTGCCAACCTTTTGGCTGACAGGTTCAACTTAAATTTCTGTTCCCTCTCTCCCATTGATAGTCCAAAGGAAATACATCATACCACCATCCCGCCAACCATTACTTGGCAACATGTCATTAATACACATGTAAGGCCAAAAATAAAGCATTGATGGGCTCCAATAACATCCCAGGATGCTTAATAAATAGCGTGAAACATGACCTCTCTGGTCCACTTGAATCACTTTTCAGTGGGAGCCTTCAATCAGGTTTTGTGCCAAGGAATGCAAGATGGCTACAGACACTCCCCTGCACAAAGGAGGATCAACCACTGATCTGGGTAACTACAGGCTCATACTTCTTATCAGCCTCATATGTAAGGCCATGGAAAGAATCATCATGGACAGGATAAATAAGAACATAGGTAACATGCAAAAGCTGGACTCATCACAGTTTGGCTTTGTTAAGAGAAGGTCATGCCTATTAAATCTGACTAACTTTTTTGAGAAGGTCACCAAAGCATTGGATCAAGGTAAGACTGTGCACACAGCTTACCTCAACCTGGTAAAGGCTTTTGATACAATACCCCACTCAGGCATTATAAACAAGCTCACTAATTTGGGTATAAACCTTTTTATCTCTCACTGGATACCCAACTGGCACATTGAAAGGACCCAGGAGGTCAAAATGGGTGAGGCCACCTCCACCAGGAGGCCAGTCATTAGTGGAGTCTCCCAAGGCTCTGTACTGGGCCTGTGCCACTTTGGCATCTATTTCTCTGAAATGGAAGCAAATACTGAAGATCTATGGCTGACTAATTTTGCAGATGATTGCAAAGCTGGGGGTTATCATCGACTCACCAGAAGACACTAGCATTCTTCAAGAAGGTCAGTCTCTGACTAATAAATGGTGCCAAAGCCAGGGTCTTAAACTCAATGCTAAGAAATGCATAACTGTACCCTTTGGGAAGTCAACCATCCTAGCCAATTACCATATTGATAATATGCCCCTAAGAGTCAAACCAGTAGTCGGGATATGGGTACGCACGTAGACAGTAACCTTACCTTCGACTGCCATGTGGCCACAGTTGTGAGGAAATCCTTTTATGTTGTGCAACTTATAAGTTAGAGCATAAAATCTAGGTCCAAAGAGGTCATTATCCCACTGTGCTCCACACTTTTCAGACCAATAATAGAAGTATAATGCTCCCTTTGGTATGTACCTGACCAGGCATATGCAGCAACTAGAGTGACCTCAGAGGTTCCTTACAAAAAGAATACAAGGTATAACAAACCTGCCGTATGCAGCACTCCATAAAGCCCTTTCCCTCTTCTCAGGCTCATAGGATTGCTGAGAGGTGATCTATGCCTGGCTTACAAGGCATCCATAAACCTCACACTTAATTCGTATGTCAAAGAGTACCAGAAATACAAGATCTAGGGAACTAAATTTTCTCTATGACCTAAACAGAACATGCTGGAGAGACAGATATGTGTCCCAGAGACTGCCCACCTATGGAACAAGCTTCCCACTCATGTGAAACTGAGTTTGTCTATTACCCAGTTTAAGCACACCCTAGACCAGTGGATGGGGAATGGGAAATTTACACTGGGCCTGGCACCCATGTCCCTTATGGACAAAGGTAGCTTATAAATGCCTTGCCCTCAATGTCCTGTTCAGAAACAGGACATCATTATTCTTTCGGGGAAAACTTGACTAGGCTTAGAAAGAACCCCCAGGTCATTAGCCTAGTAACAAGCTATGAATCTATGAATCTTAGCAAATATTGTGTAGAAAATCAGTAAAATGAAATAATACTTCTCAAATCAATCTTTAATCATCTTTGTTCTACATATTACCCATGCTCATGCCATCTTGTCGTTTGTCCATTTTGTGTTAGCTCTACCAAATCACTTTACCACACCCCCAACAATAAGATCTGTCCACTTATTACCCTTTTCTCTTCTCCCTTCTAGGGTATACATGCTAAACTGCTGTACATTTGACATCATTATAATAACTTTTGTTGCTCTTAACTGCACACTTAAAAGTCTAATCTAGCTTCCCCTTTAAGACATCTAGAATGGGACACATTCCTCCACATATGATCAAAGTGATGGTGACCTCAGCATTTTTTGGCAGTTAGCCATACTATATAAAAGACTTTCCAGATTTGTGTAACTTAGTCTGTTAATTACAGTCTTAAGTATTCTTTTAACCTTGGCTACAGCACTTTCTAAGAACACTGTATTGCATGATATAGCATACATATGGCTATGATCCCAAAGTTCCCTAGGGCCCTTAGGGTCACTCCACCAAGCAGCTATTTTCCTTTAAGTACACCCATCAATGTGCATTGTCTTGCATTTTTCTACATCAGATCCCAACTGGCACCTTTCTGCTCACCATGCATGTGACACTACTTCTTGCTAGACACTCCTTAGGATTCATGAACTATCGTGTAGGCTTTGCGGAAGCCTACACAATGTTTATATCTTAGTACAATCATCATCAGTGCTAAATCACACATGCATGCTGCTAATCACACTTACATTAATACAAGCATGTTTCCATGGCCAGCAATAGTGTTGGCAGACAGGAAACTGTTTTCACAGCACAAGCACACACAGTAAACAAACAGGATTGCCTTTGGGGAAACCTGTTAAACATGCTCGTGTGGACAGCACAAAGAGCTACATAAGGCAAATAGGTTATGCTGTACACAGGCCAGTAGGGTGTACTGTACACATAAATGAAACATATGAATACAGTAATAAATAAGAGGGGATGTTAAATAGCAAAAGGGACTACAATACATGGGTTACCAGATAGGAAAACTGTACTGCGGACAACGTCCAAAGAAATCACAGAAATGTATACAGAAAGACATTAGAAGGGAGGGTAAATGTTTCATTTCTAGTATAACTGATGTGAAGGTGCTTATGTCACAAAGACGATTTTGTAATGATAACACTTTGCAATATGTATGTCAGAATAATTACTGGTGGTCACAAATCCTGAGCAAATATAGGAAAATAAAAGCGGACATGATAATATAGAATATGATAGTTGCACAAAATCACATTGTAACAGTGGGGAATTACATGATATATGAATGTTATTGACATGATGATTTGAGATAACAGTTCACAAGGACAGTACATACATAATGGGGTATCTGCACAGTGTTCATTACATCCATATAACATGTTGGAAAATAGGAATGGCCCAGAAGCCACAATCTCTTTTTGCAAGAATCAAACCCTTGCCATCAGTCAACACTGACCTGTGTATTAACTGTGTATGCCACAGAAATTGGCTTAACACATGTATAAGGAGGAGGATTACCCTTGAAAGGAATTATGTACCTCAATATTATAATAGTTATGCATCCCATATGTGGGTGGGTGTGGTTACAAATGTGAGAGCAGAGTATGACAGATATAATACCCTTGCATAAGGCACTCCTGCCTGACAGAGTTATTGTGTTGACATGTAAGAACAGATGCAAACCCCACACCATGATGCAATGTACTCCCCAGAGCTGTATATTGTCAGCATTTGCCACAGGAGATAGCAGTCAGTATTGTGACAAACAGATGAAATTATTGCATGAATTAAGAAATAATCCCTGGGAATGACTTTCATATCAGCATGTCAGACTGATGGCAATTAAATGAGTATACTCATGTGCACACAGATGTGATCAGTCCTATATCAATGTTCCATAATCAAGGACAGCTTCTCTGCATGTCTGTATACATACCACCCAAGACCTGGTGCACACATATGTACACCACAGTACTCGATGCATGTGCCAAGGTAATGCTTTCACCATTACATTGGCAGAAGAAATGTATACTTTCAGGAAATTCAAAGCTACATTCATGTGTTTGTGTAACACATCAAGGGATAACACTGATGTGATGTAATGGTTGTTGTGTGACGTTTCTACATTCACACAAAATTAATCCCTTTCTAGAATTAAACATCAAGTTGTACAACTCCTCCAAATAAGATAGCTATTAATCACATTTGTCTCAGTGGAACTGTTATCATAGCTGTTGAACTCCACCTAACTTTTTCTGCTAAAATTGATGGGGGAGTCCTCTGTCACTGTAAACATACAAAGTATAATTAGGGGGATGTCTTTCCTGTAGAAAAGTTAATTACACAAATGCTTACAGTCACTCAATGTTGGTTTGGAACACTTACCTAAATGTTAAGAAAATCAACACTATAGCAGGATCAATGAACGTCCCATTGCATAACTGCATTGCCAGTTGTCATATGTGTGGTCATGTGAATGTGTTACATCATGTGCATGAATCAATTAATATGTGTCCTTATAATTACTTACAAATAATCTTGCTGTATGTCAGACATTGCCTGAAGCTAGGTGTACCAAAACACCTGTGGCTTCCTGCTGTTGTCACTGTGACAGCAGAGCAATTATGTCCACTGTGGATATAATCCCATATTGGAAAGTGCAGTTTTGTACCTACCATAAATGTAGATGTTCGAGTGCTAATACAGCTGCAGTCATAACAGATGGGTTTTCCTGCCGTCAGGCGGGTCCTCGGTCGGCCGAATTCCAAAGTCTAGGTCCAGCGTCGGATGTCATCGCTTCTTCCCTGACGTCAGTGCGACAGGAGTATAAAAGAACCAGCCGATGCCATTTTCTTCAGTTTTTCTTGTCCCAGATGTCAGGTGCCCCCAGAAGGAAGGCAAAACATAATTTTATGTAATAATGCAATGCAATATAATCAAAAAACAGTAGTTGCAAGCAAATACACCATAAAAGAATACTCCAATGAAGTTGTATGAGGGGGTGTTGGCCATTAGGCCTGTCCCAAGAGGGGAAGGAGGGGGGGGAACTGGACTGCAGCTGTATTAGCACTCGAACATCTACATTTATGGTAGGTACAAAACTGTACTATGTTCATCGTGCATACAGCTGCAGTCATAACAGATGGGTAGAATCCCAAAGCTAAAAAAGGGGTGGTAGGCACTAAGAGGAACTAGGAGGAGCCAGAATGCCCTGCAAGACTGCAGTGGCAAAGCCCGCTCTAGATTTGGAGTATAATGGTAGGTGATATTGCTTGGAGAAAGTATGTACAGAACTCCAAGTGGCTGCTTCCAAAATATCTTTGGTAGGAACCCCCCTGAGGAAAGCTGCGGAGGTAGCTGTGGCCCTTGTGGAGTGAGATCTGATGCCTGCAGGTACAGTTTTACCATGAAAAGAGTAACAAAAGCGTATACAGTGGGCTATCCATTTTGAGATTGTCTGTTTGGAAATAGGCTTCCCTTGAGCACCTGTAGCATAGGACACAAAGAGTTGCTCTGATTTTCTAAAAGGCTTTGTTCTGTCCAAGTAATAACGGAGCTGTCTGTGAATGTCCAAGGAATGTAGTAATCTCTCCCCTTTGTTTTGTGGATTAGGGTAAAAGGTAGGTAAGTGGATAGCCTGATTCAAGGCCACACTGGATACTACCTTTGGCATAAAGGAAGGATTGGTTCATAAGGAAACTCTGTCCTGATGGAAAATGATGAAAGGCTGCACAGCCATGAGGGCTTGTAGTTCCGAAACCCTGCGAGCTGAGGTGATAGCCAGAAGGAAGGCTGTTTTCCATGACAAATATTGCAGTTCTGTTGAAGCAGCTGGCTCAAAAGGAGGCAGGGTCAGTTTTTCTAGAATGAAATTGAGGTCCCAAGCAGGTACTGGTTGCTTCCTTGGGGGTTTTATATTCTTCGCCCCTCTGAGGGACTGTCTTAAGAGAGGGTGAGAGAATAAAGGAGGAGCAGTGTTGTATTCTGCAGAAATGGCTGAGGCATGGATTTTGATGGAGGAGGTAAATTCAGTATTCCAGGATTCTGACCCTTTTTCTGATTCCAGGCACAAAACCGTTTCCATTTTGTGGAGTAGGCTTTTCTAGTAGAAGGCCTTCTGGCCTCCAAAATGACATCCTGCACCTCCTTGGAGAGTAGGGTCTGTTGTGAATTTAAGGAATCCTCCATGCGGCTAGATTGAATGTTTTCAGCTGACTGTGAAGAGTTTTGAAGTTGTGCTGAGTCAGTAGAAGAGGCATTAGAGGCAGGATCCATGGTGGGGAATGCGTCAGGCTCCTCAGGAGTGGGTACCAGTGTTGTCTTGGCCAGTCTGGAGCAAGGAGAATCATCTTTGGTCTGTCTGGTCTGGCTTTTAATGGAACTTTGGGCAGCAGAGACAGGCTGAGACGTCGTGGTCTGGGCCTAAGCAAGGAATGCAGAGGGAATGGAAATCCTTATGCGGTATTTGCTTCCCACATGAAATGCAATTATTAACTTTGTCTGACATCGGTCTGAGGCAAGAAAAGTTTCCCCGACGGGGTACTTAGCTTTTAAGAAGTCTTCGGTTGAAAAATATTCGTAATCTCAGGAGCTGGCCAACCGGCACTTGCGAACTGCTTCTGTTTCGGGCACCGCACGGCAAGAAAGACTGAAGAAAATGGCATTGGCTGGTTCTTTTATACCCCTGTCACACTGACGTCAGGGAAGAAGCGACGACATCCAACGCCGGACCTAGACTTTGGAATTCGGCCGACCGAGGACCCGCCTAATGGCAGGAAAATCCATCTGTTATGACTGCAGCTGTATGCACGATGAACATCAAATGCCTTACTTAGGCAACGACATATGTCACATCATCTCATGTCCTCAGTCTTGAGGAGGTGTTTCACTACAACTGTGATAGAAGGAAAATCTATTCAAAAAAACAGCATCAGTGTTCAATACAGGTTTTTCTAATGAAATATATAATAAACTCTTGTAAGAGAAACAACATCTATACCTAATCATAGCATGTGGGTGATAACACTGTTAACAACATGTACACTGACTGTAAGCAGTGAAGTCATGATTTGAACTTTATAGCTAACATCACAGGCTAATGAAGTTTTGCTGAAACACAAGGGCAACTACAGATGTATTTGATGACTGTGACACTGCACATTTCAATGGATGACAACACCATTCTGTATTACTTTCATGTTTCCACTAAAAAGTGGTCGCACAGCAAAAGCACCCTGTACAGATATACCTAATATAGGTATTTGCAACATCTTCTGCACAGTAAGAGGAAGAAAAACAACCAAAAATGACAGTCACTCCTGTATTCAAACTCCCTTCCTATGTACCAAAACAACCTACACATAAGTGTAATATATGTACACGCCACAGGAAAAATCTGACTGCATATCAGACATACTCCATCTTTGAAAGTATGACATCAACTGTGTCATGCAAAGGAGATGTGTGTGCAAAAATGACTTTATACAAGATGACAGCAGTATGGTCTTACACTGACACCCAGTGTAGTCCCCCTGAAGTAGCCTATGGCTGTAGAACTTCACGAGTGCCACAAAAATCCTGGACTTCACCACACCCCACCTCTGTGCTCTAAATTTTGCACCATCATCTCATGTGCCAGCCATGCCTGTAGATGGCATGCAGCAACTCTAAGGATGAATTGATGGCAAATTCCAATCTCGCATTTAATGGCTACTGGGCAAACATGCTCAAGCATATCAACTGCAGTTGCATGATGGTAAGCACAAAGAGGCACTTGTAAGCAGGGCAAAAAGCATTTTATCAAACAGCAATGTAACTGTGAGACATGACAGTAAGATTTGCCATGTATGATGCTGAACATATTCACACTTATTCAGATGGACAACACTGACAGCCTCAATGGTTTGGCTTGCTATCCTTGGTGTTTTGGAGGTTAAATAGGATGACTTAGCACATGACTGTCTGGAATCACACACTGTAAAAAGTTAATTGATCAATGGGGGAATCAAACCTAAGAAATAAGTAATGCATACATTTCAAGCAAGGTGATTATTTGTCAGTCCTACAAGAGAACTCCCTTTCAACCATCTTTATTATGAACAAAATGTATTCAGTATGGATGGAGATGTACTTCAGCTAGACCTGTATGTATGCGACTTTATCAAGTCCTGTGAAATGCATTCCCATGAAAGAGGCATTACTACTGTTTGCAAATGTATGTAAGATAGATAGATTTTCATGAGATGATAAATACAGATTTGCGTATGATAAATCACAACATATAATGTCTCAAACAAAGGGTTGTGGTGTGTGAGTAGAGAAGTTGTTTTTTACTTCAGTATTCTGCCCACCATAGATATACAAGTGCATTTTTTATTCATTATAAGTATCCTGCTTAAACAATTACACCCACATTCAACTGTGTTTCATAACTAAACCATTTATGAGACATGCTACCTAGAAAAATTTACCTATCAAAGCATTAATGAGACATTTTTTTCAATAAATTTAATTATGATAGCCATTTGTATGTAGTGTTACCTTCCTAATCAAAGTGCTAGAAACTGTATTTTGACACACTGTTTAAGGAAAAGTATTATCTAGATTTGAATCCTGAATTACCTGTATGATAGTTCTAAATGCACTGATCTTATACCTTATGCCACAGAGAAAGCTAGGTTAAAACAACTGAGGGTAATGCTACTCAATGCTAGAAGTCTAATTCTCAAAATGCACTCACTCCAGGCAATTCTTAAAATGGAGAACATCGATATTTGTGCACTGACTGAGACCTGGTGCAAGGCTCCAGACAGCACCCCTGCACTACCAGGCTATAACTCATACCACACTTTTCGGCCATGTAACCTGGACCGGAACACCAAAGGCGGAGGTGTGTCCATATTCATTAAGGATATCCATACCTCCAGGCTAGTTGCTCAGCATAATGCATCCAAGGTTATCCAAGTGCAACTAACTCTGGGCAAAACTGCAATCCAAATTGTAGCTTGCTACAGATTCCCCATCATGCCCCAAGATTCCCACTCCTCTTTTCTTGATGTACTGGAAAATATTAGGGTTCAACCAAACACCCTAATAATGGGTGATTTCAACTACTCCACCTTTATCTGGGAAAACTACTCATGTACCAACTCCTTCACACACTGATTTCTGGAATTCATAAAATCCAATGCCCTGGATCAACTTATCCACACCCCCACCAGGGGCAAAAATATCATAGATCTAGTCATTACCAACATGAGCGACCAGTGTTCCACACCTGAAGTCAACTCCTTGTTGGTCCGATCCGACCATATCACCCATGATATCCACATCCCACCCCCCCATTAATGAAACCATGGTAAAAAATTTCTCCGAAGCCAACTTCATGCTTCTTAAGACAGAAGTGGTGAACTTCATGACACCCATGCAGATGGACAATACAGTTACGACTGCTGAATCCTACACAAATTCACTCTATAAGCACTTACACGAGTGCATGGATTGTGCTGTCCCAAACAGAACCAAGACTCTATCCTCCATAAAAGGAAACCAATCTGGTGGTCCCCTGCCATAAACAAACTGTACAACAAAAGGAAGAAATTGTTGCAAAAGAGAGTAAAATCCCATGAGTGGAGGAGCTCCCTGGTCAGTCTCAGTAAGAAGCTGAGATCCCTTATAAGATTCTCCAAAGCTAGCTACAAAAACAAAATCACCACTGATTCTAAGGACAACCACAAATCATTCTATAACTGTGTCAAGAATCTCAATGGCAACACCCAGATCTGCTCTGAGTTACAGCACAACGGCATGAAAATTACAGAACGAACCGATATTGCCAACACCCTGCCAGATAGGTCCAGTGCTAACTTTACCCCCCTCACCCCCTAAAGGACCCATATCTATACAGGAAGAATGCAGAGTCCCTGTAATCACAACTACACAGGTAAAAGCTGCACTCTCTAAAGCCAAAAACACAGCAGTCATGGGACCGGACAACATCCCAGACTGCATTTTACACGAACTTCAGAACGAACTGGCTCCCCACCTAAGCACCATGTTCAATCATAGCCTCACATCAGGCTTTGTGTCCACTGAATGGCATACAGCAACAGTTATCACACTCCACAAAGGGGGAGCCACCACTGATCCCGGGAACTATTGCCCTATTAGCCTGACGAGCCTGGTCTGCAAGGCCATGGAACGTATCATCATGGAACTCATAAACAAAAACATTGGTAACCTCAAAACTCTGGATCCCACCCAGTTTGGATTTGTGAAAGGCAGATCATGCCTCTTGAACCTGATTGACTTCTTTGAGGCAGTCACCAAAGCCGGAGATGAGGGTAAGGTGGTTCACACAGCCTATCTTGACCTCGCCAAGGCTTTCGACACCATCCCCCATTCTGGAATTATAGCTAAACTCACTAAACTAGGTATAAATCCCTACAGCACAAGATGTGTTGCCAACTAGCTCACTGACAGAACCCATACTATAAAAGTTGCACACTCCGTATGTGACCTCAAACCAGTGACAAGTGGAGTACCACAGGGTTCAGTCCTGGGACCTCTCCTGTTTGGTATCTACTTCTCTAAAGTACAGGGTAACACAGAAGGCCTCTGGCTAATGAAGTTTGCAGATGAGTGTGAACTAGGAACCATAGTAGAGTCTGCAAATGATGTGGAAATCCTACAGAAGGGCCTCGCTGAGACAGATGCCTGGTGTCAGAGCCATGGCCTTAAGCTCAATGCCAAAAAGTGCATTGTCATCCCCTTTGGTAAAAACTCTGTACCCATGAACTACTACATAGACAGCAGTCTACTTAACACTGAATATGTGATAAGAGACCTTGGGACCCAGTTGGACAGTAGTCTGTCCCTTGATAGTCACATCGCCACAGTAGTCAGGAAGTCCTTCTATGTGGCACACCTCATCATAAAAGGGTTCTCATCCAGGAAAAAAGAGGTAATTGTTCCCCTCTACTCGGCACTCATTAGACCCATTATAGAGTACAATGCCCCTTTTGGAATGTACCTCACAAGACATCTGCAGCAGCTGGAAAGGCCACAGAAGTACCTCCAAAAGAGGATTACTGGCCTCAAACAGATGCCCTACACTGACCGTCTAAAAAACTCCAGCTTTACTCCGTAGCATATCACCTACTCTGAGGTGATCTCTGCCTAACATATAAAGCTATGTCAAACCCAGAGCTGTTGGACATGCTACACCTAAAGAATTCCCAATCCCTCTGAGCTACATGATCTAGGGACCTAAACCTTGTCACCACAATAAACAGGACATGCTGGAGGGATAGATTCCTGTCCCAGAGACTTCCCATACTCTGGAACAGGCTACCCATCTATGTCAAGCAAAGTTCTTTATGAGCACTCTTCAAGAAAAATCTTGATGAGTGGATGGGAAATAGGAAATACACCCTGGGGATCACTTCTTTGTCTCTGCTCGACAGTGGCACAGGAAAATAACTTTCTTGGGTGGCATAAGTCAGGGAACCTTGTTGGTTAGGCTTATGTAGGCCATCGGGCTGATAGCCTAGTACCTACCTATGAACCTATGAACCTAAGAGGTGGATTTTCTCCACCAAGTACTGACCAGAGTGCTAATGTGCCACTCATCCCTGCTAAGCCTGTTTAGAAGGCTATTCAGATAACATTTTTCACTTTTCTGTTTAAGCTCAGCAGAGAGCAATTGCACAAGGCAAGAATCAGTTACAATGACAATGAATCCACATCTGGAGTAATAATTTTCACAGCCCCTTCACGATGTATGCATTTGAACACCAGAAAAACTGTGTTATGTGGCCAAAGCCACTGCATTTACAGTTTCTGCCACAGAAACAGGTATACAAAGAATGCACATCACTCACTCATTAGTAGTACTTGCAGCAGTGACAAAACTGTTTCTGCTAATGAAAATGGCAGTAATGAAATTGTCAGTTTTCCTCAACTTTGAGTCCTGTTTGCACACTCCTAAGCAATGCTGACATTACACCGGCAAAAGAACATATGTAAAAAATTATATTCTACACAACAGTTTCATCTTATTGCTGTTCAGAGTGTGCTCTGTCAAAGCGTGCACAAATCAGGAACACAGAAAAAGAGGGAAAAAGTAGCACACAATTATAAATAGTAATACATATAGAGTAATAAATTTGATAGGCAGGATTGTGAAGTTTCATAGATCTGTGGGGTGGTATAATCTGATCATATGCTTAGAAAATATGCATTAACTCTGCCAGACACCACAGTATATGGAATCTAACTCCTAGCTTAGTGCAATAACAATGCACACTCAGTTGTGTTTCTTATCCCTCTTTGCCACCAACACAAAACTAGAAAATGTTACTTATCTCATCTGCTTGAACATGTCTAGATCAATGTCATACCAATACTTTCCAGTAATAATGGTCCACACCATTCTAATGTCAGTTTGCCAACACTGCCAGCTACTTTTTATTTGTATTTACTGAGCATCTTCCCCTTCTTTCAGCTTAACTACAGAAATGCAATATCATGGACCTGTATTTGCATCTTTGTTTCAATGTGTAATATGGCTGATCAGCATTTCAGACAGATTTTAAGCAGAGGATGGACAGTGTTCTCTTACTACAAGAATGTCAATGTTGTTAAGTTTGTTCTCAAAGCTCTTGAGGTGCTTAACACCTTTTTATTGTAAGTCTAGTCTGCAAGATACAAACATTTCAGAGAGAAGCAATCACTTCAGTATTGCTTGTTGTTATAGCCACAGCAATCAGAAACAGCTGCAAACTATTATCAGCTAACAATTGTTATTGCTTCTCCCTGCAGCCCTAGGGAGTGTGCATGCAATCACATAGCTAGCTAGACAGTGTTTCCATCCTCTACACCAAGTAATTTTTTTTAGCATTCAGGAATGTGAATGATTCACACCTAATTTGTATCTTCACAGTGCTCAGAAGGCTGAATCTGGACTATAGAAAGGTAATGTAGTTAAATTAGTTAAATTAGGGACTTCCATTTTAAAGTAGTTATTAGACATTAGACAGGCTAAAGGGTAAAATAAATTGTGTTTCATTTATGCATAAAAGACAATTAAGCAGAAAGAAAAATAACCTTGCTGGTCAAGCATGAGAGACAGTTTATTAAAAAGAAAAGATAAGCATAAAGTGAGTAAAAAATACAGAGATACAGAATGTTTATTTCTCAAGGAAAAGATACAATCTTGTCAGCTGCAGAATGTTCCTTAAATAAAGCACATATGAGGCAAAGCTTAAGACCAAGGTTAGAAAAAGCAAATAAGGAAAAATTGCTGGGCAGAAGCAATATAATATGTTGTGTTCAGGATAGCAGTTCAGTTAAGGTTAGTAAGTTCATTCAACCTGTTACTTCAGAGAATATGACAGACACTCGAGCCTCAGTACAGAAGACAGGTCATATAAAACTATGTTAGTTTGGCTCCCTATCACTTTGTCAAATGTTCAAATCTCCGAAGACAATATGGTCGTATCATCTTAGATTCAAATTCCCAACAACTGTGTATTGGGATCACCGTACAGTGTGGAACCCAGGATTTTCCATTTTCCTCACTGTAGTGTGATTGAGGAGTTGGTATATTTAAGTTGCAGGTGGTGTGGGGGTGCAGGGGGGCTTGTCCCCTGCAAAAATGTACTGGTAAGTTATTCTGTGTTTTAATCACTTTTTCGGCAATTCAAATATTCGGCGATATGGTCTCAGGCATATCGTTTTCGAAGATTTGAACTGTGAGTGAAGTGATAGTGATCCGTTAGTTTATGTTGCTCAGGACAATCAGAATATGATATGCAGTAACTTTGAACACTAATTGTTTATCAATACTGTTAATGAAGACAGTATTTGGATATTGTGAACATCTAATAAAACCTTATTGAATGAACTACAGTGGAGAATTCATTCTAAAAAGTGCACAAGACTTGGTTGATAAAGGAAAGATGGCCACCTGTTCAGCATGAGTTTGGGTAATTAACAGCTAAAGATTTTGCTTTCAGTCTCATTCCAGTTAATTACGCTACAGTACCGTATTATGAATTTTTACAATGGTGCCCGAACAGGCTTGCTGTCTAGGGAGTGCTACCTAATTCTTGCAACCCAGCAAGCAGCTACTCTGGACAATTGGAAAATCAGACAGTTAACTCTTTCAAATCCAGTTTCCAGTGCAGCACATATTCTTCAGTTCACAGTGACTGTTCTTTCAAATCACTACAGCAAAAGTACTCCACAGGCGTTCCAGCTGAGAGACCCCAGTAAAGATAATCAATGGTGCTACACACCACCCTTTCAGTATAGGTATTGTTCATGTCCAGACCAGGTCGCACTACATGTGTTCTACAAAAAGCTATAGAATACAAGTGTTTCATTCAACTACATGTGTTCTACAAAGTAAATCAGCCTTATCAGAAAACTTCAAAAGAAACAGCTGCCATAAGTAACCTTTTCGACTACAGTTTTACTGCAACAGCCAGCTTAACTTCAAGGTTTCATTGACAGATTATAGTAACAGCAAATTTTCATAACAGACTTTTCAGCAGCATACCAGTATTTTTCCATAAATAAAGACTATAAGCACTATACAGAATAAGCCAGAAATGACAACAATACTTTATGCAGAATAAGAACACAGCAGACGACCTCTACATGTAGTAAATGCAGCTGTTAACCAAAGAACACAGCACCAGTGTTTATTTCAAAAAAACTTCAACCAACTTTAGCAGACCAGTATTAAATCATAGCAGTGTTCCTTCACAACATAAAAGACATTATCCAGTTGACAGCTATCTCCAGAAACTTTCATGTTTTCAAAGTAATGTCACACAGCCAAGAAGAAAAAAACATCTTAATAAACTACAGACAATGGCACACATTTTTCTAGGACCATAATGTTATGTAAAACTTTATATGCACCTTTTAGTTAACAGCTCAAAAAAGTTTAAATTAATCAGTTAAAGTCATTTGCATGTAAACAAGTCAAGTAATACTGTTACAGTTAAAACATCAGTAAATCTTTGGTTTAAGTTTAAAAATGTTCTCTTAAAGTTAAAGGTTATTAGTTCAAGAATGTTAAATATTTCTAAATGCAAAAGGGCTACATCACAGAAGCAAGTTTATAAGTCAGCTTCTGTCACTGTGAGTTTTGACTTAATTAATCCTTGTGTAAATGCTTCAGCACATACAATTCAACATACTTTCAGTTTTAGTATAGTTGCACATACAGATGTTCAGAATGTAATACATGTATTTCACAATGCAGAAGTATATTGCAGTATTAAACATGCAAAGGTCAACACAGTCAATGTACATAACATGCAGGCAATGTTTCAAGTTCACATTAATTTCTTATTTTCAGAATCAAGTGCCATGTTTGCAGTGAAGGGAGATAAGAGGAATCAGAGTACAGATTGTAATACAGTAAATTGCAGTATAACTGAAGAACATACTTCAGTGCTAAGTAGAACAATTCATAACATAGCTATCTGTAAAGATCAAAGCATTAATCTCTCATTGTTTCAGATTAAAATAAATAGCAATGTTTCATAGTTTACAGACAAATCAATTTCAGTTACACATAGATCTTTAAAAGACATAAATGCAGTTTTGTCAGAGTTTAAAAGGTCAAAGATTACAGCAGCTAACAGTTTAAAATGCAGCAGCTCTGTACTAGGTATAACTATACTTCACCGACAAGATATGTGCAAATGTACATATTTTAAAGAATGTGTTATGACAGGAACATGCAGATTTATGGGTTAAAGATAAAATAAGATTCCAGTTCAGCTGACACAGCAGAAATGCTCAGAAAGACATATTGGGTGTGGTCAGTTAGGAAAAAAGGGTAACCATATACCTCTATGTCTTGCAAGGTATATCAGAAATAACAGTCAAATTAATTTGCAGAATAAAAGGGTCACAGTTACAGATTTGACAAATCAATTTGTTGTATTATTATTTTGTTTAGCAGTCATCAGTTAAGAGTTAATATAGACAGAAACAAAATAACGTTTGCTAGTTTACAGAATGTAAAATTTAAAGTCAATGCTACATTGTAAAAGTGACAGAGTTAAAAATTCAGATCCTATGCATAAAAGAGTACATTATGTAATCAGTTTCAGACTGCATATGTTTTGTGCAGAAATGGCAGTTTGCCAAGCACATCAGCTCAGATTACATTCAGCCTAGCAAGCTGAATTAACGACAGTACTATATGCCATAGGGCTATATGGCAAAGATCCAGTTTAATGCATTTACAGTTTTACTATTTATCCAAGAAAATTGTAGACAGTAATGATAAATTCTTGCAGCATTCAGTAGTACTGAAAAGTTAAATGACGTTAGCTAAAGAAATAGTTATAGTAAAAAGTGGGTGGAGTTTCATTCACAGAACATTATGTTAAAATCTAAGACTCACACGACAAAATGTAAAAAGTTCAACAGTTAAGACTGATTTTACATTACTATTTAGTTTCATTTATCAGTTTGCTTATAGACTTGCAAGAGTTTATTAGCAGCAAATGTTTATTTCATGCAGAAAAATGTATGTTTATTTCATACAGAGAAATGTAAATACAGTCAGCACAGTAAGCAATGCTGCCAATTTATAGTTGATAAAGCTGCATTTCATGCAAGAAAAAATGTAAATAAGGTCAGGGCAATAAGCAATGCTATCCATTTATAATTGTTAAAGATGCAAATGTTATTTTAAGGATCTGATACTAAATACAATCAAGAACTTTAGTTACCCATTCTTGCACAAGAAATTAAAAGAAGATGTTTAAAAGGCCTAACTATAAAGAGGACACTTCAACATTAAAACAGACATTCCTTTACCTAATCAGCGACTGGGACAATGCAGAATAAGATTTGGCAAGAGCTGTGGTGCAGAAGTTGACTGTCGGTGTGCTTCAAAAGGTATGAATTAAAGAAGTATGTATGTTTTCAAACAGTTATATAACACTATGAGTTTCAGTTTATGTTTTTATCAATGTTCTGGAAATACTGACAAAAAGATATTAATAGTTTAGTCTCCAGAATATAACAATGACAGATTTCAGTTTATTTGTGTTAAGGTAACACTGTCAAAATGTTCTCATATTTTCAGACAATTATATAACAACAGTACTAGTTTTCAGTTTATCTATGTTCAGACAATGTTCCCATGTTTTCAGGTTCATGGTAACAATTGTACAGCAGTACTAGCTTTCAGTCTATGTTCAGACAATAATAGTTTGGCCTTCAGAATATAACATGTACCAGTTTCAGTTATGCTTTTATCTGTGTTTAATTAACACTGGCAAATTATATTCTTTTAGTGTAGCTAGCTTCCAGAATATACACAGCAATTTTTAAATGTTCAGTATATGCTAATGTAAATGTCAGTCAATTTTCAGAATATGACATTCATATTCAGTTACATGTGTTCAGTATAGTACATTTCAATCTTAAAATACTTCACAGTATTCAGTCATTAGTTAAGGGTAAAGTAACAGACTTATTTGTTACAGGCTTATTACATTATTCAGTCATTAGTTAAGGGTAAAGTAACAGAATTATTTTACAGACTTATTAAAATAAGTTATTTTAATAATAGGTAGTAATACTTATTCAGCATTCTCAAGGTATAACATGGCAGGCTTAATTTATTAATTAATTTACAAATTACAGTACACTTTACATAATTATTGTGCATTACATAAAATGCAAAGGTATAAACCTGAAATACAGAAAGCATACATTTGGTAAACTATTAAGATAAATTATCTAAATAATAGGTAGTAATAGTTATTAAATGCACTCAAGGCACAACAGGGCAGGCTTAATTTGTTAATTAGTTTACAGATCACAGTACACGTTTACAGATTACAGTGCACTTTCCATAATTACTGTACAATAGTAAGAAATTAAGGACACTAACAGATAATTCAAGGGTCTAGACTAAAATACAGAAAGTATAGGTTTTAGTAAACTATTATACCTCACAAATATTCATAAAAGTTAAAAAGGTAAGTAGCATTATAGAGCAAATTTAAATAAAAATTTATAGACACAAGTTAACACAGAATATGGTAACTATGCTTCAAGACCACTTATAAAGTTAGTGCAGATTTCAAAAGTCTTCAGAAAATAGCCATCATGCTTGATATGCTATACAATATGCGGCAGCAAAAAAAGCTGCCAAGGAAGGGATTCCTCTATATCCAATGCAGTGGAAGGAGATTAAGGTAAAAGGTATAACAGAGGGTCAATATCAGCATATTGAATGCTGAAAATGCCGAATGCAATTTCATCAAACTGAAATGTTCGAAATCTCAAAAGAGCGTACTGATGGAACATCGATTTCTTTCCCAGGGAAAGAAATCGGTGTTCCATGCAAAAAAAAAATTAATACTTTAAACACTAACAGAACTGGGGGGTTTCACCCCCCACAACCCCCAACTTGGGGTTGTGTCCCCCACACACCCCCCTACTTAAATATACCAACTCTGAGACCACACCACAGTGGAGGAAATAGCAAAGTCCAATGACGGCTCACCGATTTCTTTCCCTGGGAAAGAAATCAATGTTCTGTCAGTTCGCTCTTCTGACATTTTGAACATTTCAGTTCGATGAAATTAAATTCAGCGTTTTCAATATTCAAAATGCTGATAGGAACCCATAACAGAGGTCAGCCAAGTGGGCTCAATGGTTGAGGCAAATCTGGCAACAATCCAAGACATGCAGGGAGATGATGGTAAAAGGGCACAATGCAAAGTTGCCAGTCCAGTCCCGGGGGTTTGGTTGTATGTGTATAAATAAGAACAAGGGGCACTTTTGTCCTATGTACCAAAATTATTGGCTTAGCAGCTGATAAAATACAACCATCAGCTACTCGGTCATGTAGGTTTTCAGAAAATTTGGCCTATCATTAAAGTATAAGTTTTGGAATCCTCAGCTAAAAAACCTTGTAAAGAAATTCCGGAGGAGTGTATAATATGTCTGTAGACTAACCCTATGTTAAAAAAAACCTCAGTTGCAGATAGTGCCAGTTTCAGAGGAAGCATGGTACAGTATACAAATAGATTTTGCAGGACCTCTTCCTCCAGCAAAAGGGGGTTGAATAACGTACAGGTTTTAAATATATCATACATCAAAACTTAGACTTAAAGGCTCTAAAGACTATAAATCCATATAAAAATCTAATATAAAAATCAAATCATAAAGTTAAGAGACTTTAATCCAAACAGGCCACAAATTCTCAAGTGACACCTAGTGGTCAAAATTAAAAATTGCAGGTTTACCAAATAATTTTTTTTTTCAAATTATGAGTCAGGTAGCATAAAGCTGCATACAGTAGTTAGCAATACAAATGTAAAGTAACTACAGAAGTAGGTCCCTGTAGACCTTCATTAGGGACCTCAGGGGCAACTGTTAGATTAGGGACTTTCATTTTAAAGTAGTTATTAGACATTAGACAGGCTAAAGGGTAAAATAAATTGTGTTTCATTTATGCATAAAAGACAGTTAAGCAGAAAGAAAAATAACCTTGCTGGGCAAAAATGAGAGACAGTTTATTAAAAAGAAAAGATAAGAATAAAGTGTGTAAAAATACAGAAATACAGAATGTTCTTTTCTCAAGGGAAGGGTACAATCTTTTCAGCTACAGAATGTTCCTTAAATAAAGCACATACGAGACAAAGCTTGAGACCAGGGTTAGAAAAAGTGAATAAGGAAAATTACTGGACTGAATCTATATAACATGTTGTGTTCAGGACAGCAGTTAATTTAAGGTTAGTAAGTTCATTTGATCTGTTACTTCAGAGAAGATGACAGACACTCGAGCCTAAGTACAGAAGACAGGTCATATAAAGACTATGTTAGTTTGCGTTGTTCAGGACAATCAGAATATGACGTGCAGTAACTTTGAACACTAATTGTTTATCTGTACTGTTAATGAAGACAGCATTTGGATATTGTGAACATCTAATAAATCCATATTAATTGAACTACATTATTTGGAGAAGGAAAGACAGGCACCTGTTTAGCATGAGTTTGGGTAATTAACAGATAAAGACTTTTGTTCTCAGACTCATTCTAGTTGATTATGGTACAGTACAGTATTATCAGTTTATACAGTGTAGCTACGGAAGTGAAAGGAGGAGACTGGAGACAGACTGTATGGTTTTTGGCAGTGCAAACTCTTTTAGCACCCAAGGGTACAGGTTTTGCTGACCTTGTCCCTTACTGTTGCCACATCTCTTGAATCACCTGATGGTTTCTAGACTAGATCATTTCCCATCTGCCCAACAGTCCCCATTCATTATTGCTTTTCTTTCCTATATCTAGTTTTTCATCAGTACTGATGTGTTCTCAGTGCACCATAACTAGGGTTATGGTGAGTCATATAACTTTACCAGCAAAATGATAGAATTTCATTAATCTGTGTATATTCTGAAACAGCAAAACATCTAATATAAATAAGATGTTCACCTAAGAATGATTCACATAAAGTATAATACAAAAAGAAATAGTGGGTTGTTCAAGGTATAACATGGCAGGCTTAATTTGTTAATTAATTTACAAACTACAATACACTTTACATAATTATTGTGCATTACATAAAATGCAAAGGTATAGACCTGAAGTGCAATGGTTGGCTTTCTCCTGCCACAGTCACCACTAGCCATCAAAGAACCATTTTATTAAGCAAAAAGTGTAAAAATCAAAAAACAGTGACAAACTAACATACAAGACCCAGAAAAAATGAAAAAAAAAAGAAAAGAAAAAGTAGAAGACTGAGAGTAAATGGATAAATCAGGTAAGTCGGATCAGCCAGTATATATCAGTGTACCAGTGTATATGCATATGTATACATACATATTTCTAAATATAGATATGTGGATATGTGTATACATGCATAAAATTATTAACTTTTGAGTATGGGGGTAATAAGGGACTTAAAGATGTTTTGATAAAAAAGACAAAGATGAAATAAAAGTTTAAAATCTTTCATTTGCCTTTAGGCTTAAACAGATTTCATTTGTATGTTATGCTCCGAAATGGATAATGTCTTCCTGAACCTTAGAAATGTTACTTCATCTGGACCTGTAGTTTCTTCCAATATAGCAAACACTTATTAAATCCACTCAAAGGACACCAATAATGCTTTGGGTCACCAACCCTGCAGGCACAACTGAACCTCCCTGGGATCATATATGAATGTTTTCACTCATAACTGTGTACACATACCACTCACACTAAAGAGTTACTTTTATTGATAGATAAATAAGCTATCCTATCAGTTACACAACATACCTGTCAGGGATTCTGGAAAACAGCAAGCAAGAGAGATCCGTGTGCAGTTAATTTAATATACCAAGCAGTATTAAATGCATTCCTGTTCTCACATTAGATAACATTGACTCTTTTTACCTTATAAGGTCACATTAAAAAAGTTTTCATGCTCCTCCAGTGACACAGAAATGCTGTCATACTTTTTTTTCTACCAGGCAGACAACATTTTCTATTACAAAGAAGTGGAGGCCTTACAGTTTCCACAGGGCACCAATCAAGCATCGCTAGCTGTGACACAGACTATATCATAAGCTAGCAGAGGCAGCCTTGTACAAGGAATACATACTCTTAAAACAGAACTGCTTTTGTAGATAATGCAAAAAAAAAAAAAAGTAAATACACGAGCTCACTTCACAGTTTTTGGCATCTAGTGTTCAACTGAGAGAACACTAAATGAACCCTAGTTCACAGTTTTTGGCATCTAGTTTTCAGCTGAAAGATTTGGAAGGATTCCCTCTCTATTTAATAGTCTACATGATGGTTGAATAAAATATGATTAAGAGAATAGGCCCTTGCAGAATACTGACAGGATGCAGCCTACCCTGTAGAATTCAGAAACTACCTAAGCAAGGCCATATTCCAGACTAATGACCTGGAAAGGTACACTGATGAAATGGTTCACATGGTATTTCCTAAAAGAAATCAAGCAACATTAACAAGCCATGCTCTCTATAAACTGTGTATCAAAACCTCCAGCTACTCTCTTTGAAATTCCAATTCTCCCCTTTTTTCCAGACCTTCCTTTATTCTTGCTATCTGTGAGATATCCTTTACTCCCTGGCTCCTGCTGGTCAGACCTCTCTGCCTGAACTCATCATGCTGACAGATATACCTTGTTGCATTAAAGAAGTCATTTCATTCCCACTTGCTTGAATAAAACATATGCACTTGTTTCAGAGATACTTAATAATATATTTTCTGCCTGTAAGGGCTACCCCTTCTCTTGATCTGTATACATTTATTCCACTATTATCACTACCCTTGTGTATTGTTCCCCCTTATCTGCAAATCTTAGTAATTTCTCCCTTACGTCTCCCCCATACTATCTATCTTTTGTCCTTAAGATGTGAGGTGTAACACAGTACTGATAATTACTTTACAGAAATAAAGTTATTGACTATGCTTATGGTCATTTTATTATTATATTTATAATAATTTATGCCATGGCATGCTTATCTCATGGCTATGCTATTGTAAACAAACTCTCCTGATTGTATCACTCTGCATTATGTATGGACTTTTATTAGCATATGTCTTTTACACTCAGTATTATGTTTTATGCTTAAACTTTCCTTAATGCATTTTTAATGTCTGCTTTTTAAACTACACATTTTTCTTCAATGTAATTCAAAATGTATCATTATATTTTGATGTATGTATCTTCTTTTGGTCACCTTAGCCTGAGTCGTGGCTGAAAGGGGTCCATGGACCAGTCCACCTAACTGATTAACAAATGTCAAATATGTAAAACTGCACAGTGTTAGTGGCAGGAATTCACTCACCTTTGGTGCTGGAAGACCAGAAGGCTGTGAGTTCTATTTACACTCCAGGTAATTGGACTGCTGACACTGCAGTGCAGCATTAAGGGGGTGCTGCAGTCCTGAGTGTGTCATCCTTCGGATGAGATGTTAAGTTGAGGTGCCACCTGCTTGAGTTGGTGGTAGCTCAGGTGGATGTAAAAAGTCACACAGCACCTACTAAAAAGATAGGGATCCTTTATTTCTATACAAAAATAACTGTTATTTACAACACATTTATATATTTAAAATATTTACAAATATATGGATACACAAATCTATTTACACACTCATACTGAATTTTCTTCTCTATTAGACTACCACTCCTTTTTCAATAACCACCATTCGATTTTTCTTAATATTGTTGTTAAAACCCATTTACCATTAAACATAATTTCATTTATTATTTGATTCCATACAACCCATATAACACAAAATACATTTTTATCTATGTTTAACATATTTGTTAATTTTCTTTTATAATATCCATACTTAATCATATCCATATTTATTTATCCACTTCGTTTATATCTTCAATAACATTTTCTTCACATAGTTTCTCCATAAATGTTTTGCTCTTTTACATTTCAAAAACACATGATCTGTAGTTTCTTCTTCTTGACAATGTAAACATATTCTATTACTTTTCATTTTAAATGGCACATTTCCTTTTACTGGAAATTTAACTGTTACGAGTCTTCACAAAAATTCTTGACATTCTACTTACTGATTACACCATTTGCTTCTTATTTTTATTCCTTTATTTTTTTTTCATCTGCTAGATTTGCCCATGATTTTACATAGTAATGTTTTATCATTACATTTGTACCATACTTTTCTATCTTTTTCTATATCAGCGATTTTTATTTTCCGCAAACATATTTATCTTGGTAACCTTTTTTTCTTCATTTATGTACTCTTTCTCTTTTACTCTTTTTTACCATACCCCAAAATTTTATCATACTTATATTTATACAACTTTACTACTAATCTGTTATCTTTTTAATTTATCCACTTTAACCCTTTGTACAAATTTAATGAAGCCACTGAATTAATTAACTCTAAATCTTCTTCTTCTTTATTTACATACAAAACTCATCATTTTACTGGGTTTAATCTAGAGCCCCATATAAATAAAAAACAATTATCTGCAATAATTCCTTTTCAAATACTGATGGAAACATAAATACACTTGCTAAGTATGCTGTTTTTCCCAGCACTACTGAATTTATCAAATAAGCATTTTTTTCTGAATGATAATGTATATGTTCTTCAGAAAAGACAGGTTTGTTTTATTTCTTCTATTGCTTTTTCCAACTAAATTCTACTTATTTAATCCTAAATGTTATACCGAACACAATTGCGATTCATTGTAAAATATATACCCCCTATCGTTACTACATCACCTAAACATATGCTTTTCTCCTTATTTAAAGCCATCCCTACCACATCTATACACTCATTTGTAAAAAAAAAATATTACTTCTTTTATCCAAATTTAGTTTTTTGTAATTATTATAATGTCATCTGATTACGTTAGCAGAAGTAGAATTCTAAACCCTTCAGGTGTTATATCTCACACCTCTTTCATTTTGTAATTTATTTCACATACTATTAAATTCATAGCTAATGAAAGAGTATACATCTCCTTGGATATCCCCCTTACACCACTCACCATATGTAACTATTGGCTTAACCAGCCTTTACAACTATTTTTATTTTTATTATTACTAAATGATAATATACATAATTTCCTAATGTTCTAATTTATATTGTATTATTTCATTATTACCCATAAGATTTCATGTCCAGTTGTGTCAAATTCCTTATTAAGGTCTCCTATCATGATTTTTGCTTCTTCTTTTCTAGTCATAATATCATCCTCAATTTCTCTATCATTAATAATTCTTGACATTCCATCCCCTTTACACTATAAATATCTTCCATAACATTTTTCACTTTAGTTTCAAATCTCTTTTGCATTATTTTCATAAAGATCTTATAATCATTATTATTCAATACTATTGGTCTCCAGGTTTTTAATTCTCTTCTATTTTCCTTCTTCCATATGAATTTAAATATTCTACTACATAATTCTTTATATATAAAACATTCATTTAACAACTCATTCAAAATATTTAAAAAGTCCATTAAATTGTTATACATTTCATATCATATTCCATAGGGTACTGCAACTGAATCTACATTTAACAACGAAAATAGTCTTCTCCACTAGTACTAGGAAAACACTGACACAAGCAACTAGCGCTTTCATTCACTTTTATTCTCTGTGAACTTCTTCAGAAACATTAAACTCCACCCTCTCACACAATTTATAACAAAAATACTTGTCACATATCAAATGATATCATTAAATCACTTAACTCACATTCTAATACAAACTCATTATATGCATAAAAATATATAAAAAATATATGTATAAATGTTACATTAAGTTAAAAAAGTAATAAAAAATAATCACATATACAAACATGTTTGTATGTATATGTGACATCAACTATTGTTTCACCAACAAAAACACTTTATATTAATGGTTTTGTTCAAACCTGGCTTGTTATCTGCCCCAAGATGAAGTTGCCATAGGGACTCTTTACATTCTAAAAGTGTTTTATAATCTCCCATATAGGCTATTTACTTAACACTGTCTAACACAGAAAAAACAAATTTCTTAAAATCAGAACATAATAGGGAATGCCTTGCTAGTGCATTAGTTTGTTCTTTTTTCCTAATAGCTAAAATATGTTCACTAATCCTTTTCTTTAAACATCTTGTGGTCATTCCAATATAATAATTGGGACATGAAAGGCACTGAGCAGCATAAACAACCATCTCACTGTTACAAGTATAATAACTTTTACAACAATAAGTTGTTTTCATATGATTAAAGTACACCGATGAACAGTTGCTAATGTACCTACATTGCCTACAATTGTTGCAAGCATAAGTACCTTTAGTTGTAATAAGGCTATTTTTGTTGTTTTTTTTCCATATTAGCTCCACACTCCAATAAACTTTTGATGTTGCAAGTTCTTTTGAATGTGAAATTTGGATGCGTGCCTACTATTTTCACAAAGTCCTGATTACCTAATAATACTTTCCAATTGTCCACTATGATGTCCTTAATGCACCACATTTCATTGGTAATAGGTAAAGTGAAAGTACAGGAAAAATCTTTCCTGTTGTTATATGTAACTTGTTCAACATTTCCTATATTTGTACTTGACAAAATAGGACATGCTTTACCCTTTCTTAAAGCCAAAAACCTCATCTTCAATAGGTTTTAACCAAAGCCTACCATATCCTCTTGCCTCAAAAAATAACCTCAAGTTTTCCATTTCTCTAAAGAATGTAGTATCTACTGACGTGAGCCTATTGAGTCTTATCAGCTGTCCTTTAACAACTCTTGTTTTCATATGCGGTGGATGTAAGCTATCCTTATGTAGATATTGATTTACAAAGATGGATTTTTTATAAATGTTACCAATGAATCTTTTTGACTCAAAGTCATAGGTCAAATTAATATTCAAAAAATTCAAGCTATGACCATAACCACCTATGGTGAACTTCAAAAAATCAGTAGTGCTATTAAGATACAGTACAAAATCATCAAATTCTTCAATAGTGCCTCTCCATAAAAAAACAAATCATCAATATAACGACGATAAAAAATAATAGTTTTATCAAACATATTGTTGATAATGAATTTGTTTTCCCAATTTGCCATCACAAGATTAGCAAATGCTGGGGCCACTCTTGCCCCCATTGCTACCACAGATGTCTGCTTGTACAATTAATTATTGAACTTAAAATAATTATTATCTAGTACAAGCTCCATAAGGGTGCATACTGTATTTATTAAAAAAATAATAAAAAATAATCATATATACAAACATGTTTGTATGTATATGTGAAACCAACTATTGTTTCATCAACAAAAACACTTTATATTAATGGTTTCATTCATTTATTACTTTTTAACTTAATGTAATATTTATACATATATTTTTTATATATTTTTATGCATACGAGTTTCTATTAGAATGTGAGTTAAGTGATTTAATGACATCATTTGACATGTGACAACTATTTTTGTTATAAATTGTGTGAGAGGGTGGAGTTTAATGTTTCTGAAAAAGTTCACAGAGTATAAAAGTGAATGAAAGTGCTAGTTGCTTGTGTCAATGTTTTCCTAGTACTAGTGGAGAAGACTATTTTTGTTGTTTTATGGTCTTTGGATTTTGTTGCTAGTTTCTTTTTGTGAGTCTACATTCACTTGTTCTAATAATTTATTGAGCTCATTTAAAGGAATCTCCTTTTCCAACTCTTTATTCACCTTTTCTGTTAACTTTTCTACTTTCCATTTTTCACTACCTTCTATTTTGCTTTTAAATATTTCTTCTACATATTGTACTACACTATTCATAATCTTTTCCTGAGTTCTTTCTAACTCTCCTTTTACATTTTGTATTTCACTCATACCATTGCATTACAATCTTCCTTTACTAATTTTCTTAAGTAACTCCATACTTTTCTTTTTCCTTCTAAAAATATCTTTGCTTATATGTTTATATGTTCTAAATTTTCCAACGCATCATTACATGTTCTTTAAAAAAAAAAATTCTCTACTTTTCTCACATCATATTGCCACTGTAAAAAAATATGTTTTCCTTAAATATCATCTACCATTCAGACCAAATGTTATAAAATGTTCTCACAGTAATATGATCTTTCCATAACTGTATTACTAATATTTTTCCTTCTTCATTCCATACTTTCTCATTTATCTTTTTATTCCTTTGCCTATTTTTATATGTTCCTTGTTTTCCTTTATCTCTAACTATATTGCAAAATGATCAGAAAATCCTGTTTCAACTACCTCTTCTTATCCTATAACTAAACCTTTTGATACTATAAAATAATCTATTGCAGTTCTATATATACCCCTTTTGTAAGTCCATTAATTTTTGTCCCAAAGTTTTAACTTATCATTTCTTATAAATTCTAACATTTTTCCTATATCATTTCCTTTCTATTTTTCTTGGCTCTTAAATCACATTTAAGGTCTCCTCTTAATATAATATTCATATTTATCACTACATAGTCTAAAATCTGATTATATAACCTTTCCATTTCTTTATAATTAGTATAAGCATATGTTATAATTTATATACTTGTTCATTCCATTTTAAATCTTCAATTGTTAATCTTCCCATTTTTACATGTAATATCTTTACTCTATTTCTACAGAATACAGCTATTCCAGAACATCATATTTCCCAAATTCCAGATTATCTTTCCTCCCAATAGTTTCTCAGCTTGCAATCTTTTTTATTTGTTAATAATCTTGTGTCTTTGAATATACTTACATCTACATCACATGTATTACAACACTCAAAAATTCATATTCTTCTTACTATATTCTTAATACTATTCATATTTACAGAAAGAACTCTAAACTTTTCATTTTCCCTTGTCATTATATTCATGATTTCATAAGTTCATAGCTAATTATTAGGCTAGCTTTTTAAATAGGCCATTCCAAGTCTAGCCAATTTCCTTCCCAAAGATGAGAATCAAACAGTGCACTTTGTGTCTGGGAGCCGAACACCTTAACCGTCATTCAAATCCCCAATTATTTGCTGTATATATTATTTTTCATCTATTTCATTTATTTTTTCTTTTGTACTTATCCCTTTAAATTTTCTTTTCTCGTCCGTTACCCTTTTATGTGGTATTCATCACATATTTCAGAACATTCTTCTTTGCCTTCATTATTTTTTCTCATCTAATTTTCCCTCTATTTCCAGTACTTCTAAAAGCTCTCTCTTTGTTCAATTTCTTTACTTTCTTTTTCTTTTTCCTTACTTTTATTTACATTTTTGCAATCCATCCATAAATGTCCAGTTTTGTTACATGTATAACATTTCAATTCACATTTTTTGCATCAAGTCCCATTTCCCCCAAAATATAATGTTTTCTTTGTCTGAGTTACTTATTACATGTCTTTCTTTTCCACACAAAAAAAGATCATGTTTTGAGTTGTCCCCAGTATTTTTAGACACCCCCATTCTCTTCCACATTTATCATGCTTGATATATATCTATATATTTCTCTTTTGAACACAATATTACAATCCTAGCCACTAGTCCATAAACTCCTTTTTTTCATAAACTTTTGCAATTTCAAGTTTTTCTTTGCATAAAGTTGTCAAATGTCCTTTTAAAATCTCTCTTTCTACCTGTGTTTGAAATTGTACATGAATTTTCTATTTTCTTTCCCTGTTAAATTCTTTTATCACCTAAAGATTCCATGTGTCACAGTCTTTTTCTCATATTCTCCAAGAATTTTTTCCATTGAAAAAACAGTTTCATACAATGATACAAAATGTCTCTTTGTTCATAAGAATAAATGCTCTTACCTCATGTGCTTTTACACCAAAATGAGTATTAAATTGTTCCATACTTCATAGCTCTCCATTTCTTTGTCTTTTTTACTTTGAATCCTTACTGCATACTTTTTTCAATTTCTTATGCCTTCTTTTCTGCTACTCCAATTTTGCCTTCTTTTAATTTCTCTGCAAATGTTTTCTTTTCCATCTCATCACTGTTCTTCAGGATTGTCTCTGCATCTTCCTTTTGCATTTTCTCCATAATGTCCTCCCAGGAAACATCTGTTTCATTTTCTGGTTCACACTGCACCACCATTTTTAAGTAAATCATCCTGCAACCCTCCCAACTGGAGGGATATAATTATACTTCCATAATTTGCTGACTCATTCCATCAAACAGATTTCTTTGACACATTTCCTCAGAAAACTGCACACATTCTCCATTCTTAGTATTTGCTTTTTCCTTCACTTCTTTCACCACTGCATCATCTCTTTCTCTCTCAATCTGCCTCCCTGTTTCTTGAGGCCACCTCTTTGCCTAGAATGGAAACAGAAAATACTCCTCCAAAAAAAGGTCCACTCACAACAATAATTAGTAGGGGTTCTTTATTAACTACAACATAAATACATTTTACATTATAAACATTACTTACATTTACTTACATTTTACATTTACAACATAATACAATTTCATATACTTCAATTAATACCCCCACCTTTTTTCCACAACCAAAAGTGTATCTTCTTCAAAATCTCACATAATACCCATTTCCTTTTAAATATTATTTCATTCATTCTGCCATTCCATATTGTCCATAGAATATGAAATGACTTGTTATCAATTTATTTCATCTTATTTCATGTTACCATAATACCCATATTGTATCATATTTATGTTTATATCTTCTACACTTTTAAAATCTATCAATATCTTTTTCACACAATTTCTCCCACAATTCTCTCACCCTCAAATACTTCAAACAACATGTTCTGTACTTTCAACTTTCCCCACAATAATTACATACATTCTCTTTAATCTTTTTGTAGGGCACATTAACAGGTAATGAACTTATTGTCAGTCTCCATATAAAATCCTTACATTTATAAATCCTTTTACACCATAGAAGCTTTGTTTTAATTACATTTCTTTTTTTCATTTTCTAAAGGCTTCCAAGGGTAAATAGAATCATCCACTCATATTTAAATACTATTCTTTCCCATTTTTCCTGCATTTTCCTGCATTTTCTATATTCAGTTTCCATAATAAAATTTTATTCTGATACTCTTTTATATTGTCATTTACATTATTCTTCCATTTTCCCAAATCTTATTCTTTCTCAAACATCCTTGTATTTGATTTTCATCATGACATCTACTAAATTCCTATTTTCTTCTTTTAATCCTACCAGCGCCTTATACATATTCAAAGAAGCTACATGGACAACAGGATTAATTGGCCCTAATCTTCCTTTCTCTTCACTAACATACACAATTCCTGTTATAACAAGGTTTAGTCTTGATCTCCATATAAATGAGAATGCAATCAACAATATCTATTTTTCATACTTAGATGGCATCATATAAACACTTGGTAAGCAGGCCATTTTACCTAAAAGAACAGAATTCATTAAATATACTTTTTTCTTATATAACAATCTATGATTTTCAAAATATACATATCTCTCCCAATTTTTGTGTAATTTTCTCCCATTGTTTTTCTTTCTTCCTATTTGTTCCAAATATTGTTCCCAAAATATCTATCTCCTCATCATTAAAGTGAAAACCTTCTAGTTTACCTAAAAGCCCAATTACTTTACTTCTATCTGTATTAATATCTACACCAAGCATGGTTAAACATTCATTTAATTTCTTAATTCCTTGTTCCATCCATTCCTTATCTGTGTAAGTAAGAGTTATTGGAATATTGGTCTAAATTAGATCAGCGAATGCTTAAACAAGAGAACGCTGATTGATCGACCTTATTTTAGCAAATGTTCAAAATATCGAAGCAACAGAAACCCGAATTTTTTCCTAGGGAAAGAATTTGGTTGTCTGTTTCTTTTGCTTCAGTATTTTCAGTGCTGTGGTGGAAAGTTATGGGTTGGATTCAGGTAAGTATGCGATTGTGTGGATGTGAGTGTTAGGGTGGGTTAGGTGAGTTAGGGTTAGAGCTTGGGTTAGGTATGTGTGATTGTGTGGACATGAGGGTTAGGGTGGGTTTAGGTGAGTTAGGGTTAGGGAGTGGGTGAGGTGAGTGTGCGATAGTGACGGACCTTAGGGTTAGGGTTTGGGTTAAGGTAAGTGGATAGTTAGTGGTGAGTGCATAGTTTAGTGTAGGGTTAGGTGTCAGATTTTAGGTGTATGTGTGTGGATTTCTGTTTGTTTGGTGTACTTGTGTTGTGTGTATGTGTTTCCTAGGGAAAAAAATCGCTGATCTGAGAGTTCGAGATTGTAAGCTTTCACTTACATAAGGTCGATCAATCAGCGTTCGCTTTTTTAAGCGTTCGCTGATCTAATATAGACCCTTGGAATATATACTCCTTTTATCATCTTATAGCTTGCCATTTTCAATTATCTATTCATTTTATTAACAATCACATTCATGACTAATGAAAATAAGATACTACTTGCCGGACAACCCCTGCCTTATCCCACATTCCATTTTTATTTCTTCACTTAGCCATTCATTTAATACTACTCTTACATTATTATTTTCATACACTGACATGATTGCTTTTTTTATTTTATCACTTATATTGCAATCTCTTAATATATTCAATAACTCGTCATATTGTATTCTGTCAAATGCTTTGTTCATATCTCCTACCATAACTTTAGTTTCTGCCTTCTTATTTATAATATCATCTATCACTTCTCTTAGTATCCATAGTAAATCTTGACTTCCTTTCCCATTTTTTCCAGAAATTGTACCCTCAAGCTACTTACCCACACCTTTTTCTATTTTTTTTCCAATTAATCTCATAAATATTTTGTAATCTGCATGCTTCAGCACTATTGGTCTCCAGTTTTTAATGTCCTCTTTTTCTCCTTTTTTCTTCCAAATACGTTTCATAACCTCCAATCATCTCTTTTTTTACTATCCCTTTTCCTGACCACTCATTTAATACTTCCACAAAATGTACTTTTTTCCACTCTTCCATATTATAATACAAATAATACTCAACTCCAGCCATACCTGTAGCTTTTTCCATATCCAGTTCTTTTAGAATTCCCTTAAGTTCTTCCACATTTATATTTTTCCATAATCTCGTTATTTTCTTTACTTAATTTTTTAACTTTCCATATCTGCCTTTCATCTCCCTCTTTTTAAATGTATTTTATATACTCTTTTATTTCAAATGATTTATTTCAAATATTTTCTATACTTATTATTTCAAATATTTCTCCCATGTATTCACCCTTTCTCCTTCATTATTTTTCACCTCCCTTATTACCTTCTCATTTTCTCTCACTATCTTACTCAAATTCAGAACTACTTTTTTCCCTTGTAAAAAAATAACTTTGTTTATATTACATTTTAAATCTTCTCCTGATTCATCTCATACATCTTTTTTTTCCTTTTCATAAAATCTTGTATTATTTTTCAAACCCTCTCTAAATACGTCCTGACTTAACAGCTTATATTTATGTTTTTCTTTCCTTCTCCTCACCTCCTGACATTTTAAAAAACATTTTTTGCATTTTTCTTTAAAGCTTATCCACCAATCTGTCCAGTCAAAAATTCTCATTTCTACATGATTTTTTTCACAACTGATCAATTTCCCTTCTATCTTTTTCATCTAAATTGTTCTCATTAAATATTTTGATACCTTTACCTAACCTTATATATTTTATTTTTCTTCACTTCTAACAATATAGCCAAATGATCTGAAAGACCTGTTTCCTTTGTCCCTTCTTATATAATTTTTAAATTATCTAATATTACAAAATAATACATTTTTGTTTTAATCCCATTTCTTTTGTAAGTCCAATGTTTGCCATCTCATCAATATAACTTTCCATTTTTCATTATTTCATACACCTTCTTAACATCATTCCATACTTTCTTTATTTTTCTTAAATCACAATTAAAATCTCCCACTAATATTATTCCCATAGTCACACCTACATAGTTTAAGATTTTTTTGAAACTTTTCCTCACTTTCTTTTTAGTAATATATGCATAAAGTGGAATAATTCTATACATGTCTCTTTTATAAATGATATCTAACAGTTATTCTACCTAACTCCACTATAGTGTGTTTCATTACATAACACACCAATCCCTGAACATGTCTCTTTTCCCATAATCCAAACAATACTTTTACCCCATAGCTCTTCTGTCTGCAAACTTTCTTATTCTGTGAATATTTTCTTATTTTCTAAAATAATTACATGTATATAAAGTTGCACACACCATTCTAAAATACCTCACCTTCTTTAAATACTCTTTATACTATTAACATTTATAGATAGAAATTTCAGCTTCTTACAAGTTTGTTGTCCCTTCCATATTACACTTTGCCTTTTTTATTCTCTTTCACAATCACACTTTTAAATTTCCTTTTTTCTATCTTTCATCCTTTTCGTATTGATTTCTCTGTTCCTCTTACTATTTTCTTCTTCGCTTGTTCCCTGTACCAATTCTTTACCTTCATTATCTTAATCTTCCTCATCTATTATTTTTTCTTTATTCCCTCCTTGTGTGACATCCTGCTCTTCATGTTTATGTTCTACACCATTTTCTACGTTATATGCACATTCTTGTATTTGCTCTTGTTCTTTCACTTGTATCTGCTCTTCACAATCTGCCCAAGCATGCCTCATTTTCCCACATTCTTTATACATTAAAACACATTTTTTTTGCTTCATGTCCCATCTTTCCACAAATAAAACATTTCCTTTTATCACAATTACTTATTAAGTGATCATCCTTCCCACAGAAAACACATCTTTTTGGCTGGTCTCTATATCGGACAAAACCTCTATTACCTTTAACATTTTTTGCACTTGGATTATGTATAACTTTAATGTTTTCCATGTTCAGTTCCATCCCCCAGTTCATAAACCTCTATCTCATATATTTTTCTATTGTCCATAATGTATTTGCATACAGTCTTTAAACAATCCATTGATGCTTCTTTATCAACTTCAGTTTGAAATTGTATAATTCTTTTTGTTTCTCTATTAAATGTCTGTACTACATAAGAGTTCCAAGGATTGCAGTCCTTTTTTTCAAACTTCTGTAAAAAAACTTTTCATATACTGTCCTGTCTTGAATAAAATGCCACAATTGGTTTTATGAAGGGTAGATCATGCCTGTTCAACTTGGTTGACTTCTTTGAGTCAGTCAGCAGAGCTGTGGATGAAGGTAAGGTGCTTCATACAGCCTACCTTGATCTGGCCAAGGCTTTTTATACCATTCCCCACTCAGGAATCATAGAAAACCTTACTAAGCTAGGCATCAACCCCTATATCTCTAGCTGGGTTGCAAACTGGCTCTCAGATAGAGCCCACAGTGTGAAAGTAGCTGACTCCAAGTCACTCTGCTGACCAGTCATGAGTGGAGCCCACAGGGTTCAATCCTGGGTCCTTTCCTGTTTGATATCTACTTCTCTGAAGTCCAGGCCAACATGAAGGGACTCTGGCTGACAAAGTTTGCAGATGATTACAAGTTGGGAGCTATTATTAAGTCCCCAAGTGATGTTGACATCCTACAGAAAGGCCTCAATGAGACCAATGACTGGTGTCAGAACCATGGACTTAAGCTCAGTGCCAAAAATGTGTCTTCATCCCCTTTGGGAAAAACCTAGTTACCTTGAATTACAACATTGATGGTAGTCCACTGAACACAGAAGGTGTTATAAGAGATCTGGAAACACAGGTTGACAGCAACCTTTCTTTTGACCACCATGTTGCCAGTGTGGTCAGGAAGTCCTTCTATGTGGCACATCTCATTACTAAGGGTTTTGCATCCAGGAATAAAGAAGTCATTGTCTCCCTCTACTCTTCCCTCATTAGGCCAGTCTTTGAGTACAATGCCCCATTTGGCATGTACCTCAGTAGACACATGCAACAACTGGAGAGGCTGCAAAAGTACCTGACAAAGAGGATCCTAGGCCTTAAACACTTGTCCTATATGGACAGACTCAAAAAACTCCAACTATTCTCTGTCTCATATTGCCTACTTAGAGGTGATCTCTGCTTGACTTACAAAGCCATGTCTGACCCAGCTCTGTTAGAAATGCTACATCTGAAGAAATCCCATTCCCTCCACACCACACGCTCCAGAGACCTCAAGCTCATTACCACAATCAACAGAACATGCTGGAGGGACAGGTTCATGACCCAGAGACTGCCCATGCTATGGAATAGACTTCACATACATGTCAAGCAGAGCACCTCACTGGCCCTCTTCAAGTGAAATTTTGATGAGTGGATGGGAAATAGAAAATTCAACCTGGGGATCACTTCAGTCGCTCTACTTGACAGAGGCACTAGGAACTAAGGTTGGGTGACATGATGCCATGGTAATCCTATGGGCTAGGCTTGTAAAGGCTCCAGGGCGATTAGTCTAGTACACAGCTATGAACCTATGAATAAGTCTCTTTATTAAGATGGATAAAGGCTCTTACCTCTTTAGGAGAAGTTTCTAAAGCAGCAATCACTATGTCCCATACCTTTCAAATTCTTTCTCTTCTTTGCTGCTAAGACTCACAACAAATTTCTTTTTCACCATCTATCTTTATCCTTTTCTCACTTGCTTCTTTCCTTCTTTTACCATTTGTGAATATGATTTCTTCTTTCCTACGATTTTTCTCAACTCTTCCTCTTGTATTTTATTCATGATTTTTTCCCCAAGAAGCTGCCACTTCAGTTTTTGTTTGACTCTGGCTCATCACTTCTTTTAGATATACATCCCACAACCCTCCTGACTGGAAGGTTGTAATTATACATTCCAGTCTTGACCCATCAAACAGACCCTTTTGAAACATGTATTCTGAGTCCAGTAAAGGTTTGATGACCTTCATTTCACCATTCTCCACTTCACCCTTCTTCACTCTTGCTAACTAATTCGATCCTCCACACACATTTCCCTTCAATAACTTGTAGCTTCCAAATACCACTACCTTCTCCAGATTCCTTCCTTCCTTCCACTTGCTGTTTGACAATCTCCTCATGCTCTTTCTTTGAATCCATCTTCCTCCCAGCTTCTCCAAGCTGCCTATGCTCTTGGAACGGAAGCCTGAAGCATAACAGTAAAGAGAGTCCCTGTTTGCTACAAGTAGGAGAAGTTCTCTAGTGCCCTGGCCAAATTTTCTCTAGTAATAGAAACACTACCAAGGTTCTCCCTTGAAAAGAGGTCACTAGCCTACTGGGACCAGTTAGATCAACAAATGATTGATAAATAAACCATTTTCATTTCAAAAGATGCAATTCTCCTTTCCTTCACAAAAAAAGGGAAACTTGTAACTCATATGTGACAACACATGTTCATAAACGATGAGCATTTATTCCTCTACAACAGTGACATGGATGTTTATATCATGTTTTAAAATTATAAAAGTATCTCACTTCAGTTTTCAATTGCTCCACATGATACACAAAAGCAAACTCTCCAGACTGCACTTTTCTTCTGTCCAAAGGCTGAAATATCTAGCTATAAAAGTGTCAAACTCATAAGTCTGTGTATTTCAAATACAATGTGGCAGAAGTCTTTTTGTTTAGGCATTAGTAACAGAGAAGACACAAAGTCCTGCAATGGTCATAGAAGAAAGGCAGACACCCTCATACAATGTCAAGGATTATTAAAATATAATTCAAAAATAAGGTTTGAAAATCCTGAAGTGCATCATGAAAGTTGCCCTTTATACATGGTTGGTAAGGGCAATGAAAGGTACTAGTGAATGAGTGAATGTTACAGATGATACACATTGTTTTTAACTTATTATGATAAAACCTGAGACAATGGTCAAACTAAACAGCAAGTTATTTCTACTTCTAGGGAAAAAATGGCACGTCTTCATGAAATCCTTTTCATGCTTTCCAGTTTATGAATAATTTAGTTAGTTGCAACAGCTGTTCACTGCCTAAAGACCTTTTTGGTATCTTTTTAAAAAATAATGAAATATTCTAGGAATCATATAACAAAGATGTTAAGATATGAATCACCGAGAAACATAATAACAGCCATAGCTCCCCTCTACTTCACTTAAGAATAAGGGACAGACCAAAAATGATGGATAAAGACTCGAAGTGGGCAACACTTTTTACTTAGAGAAACTATTCTTACTGAATGCTAAAGAATATATAGGTTTGTAGCAGGATACATTTTCTGAAGAATAAAGTCTCTGCAATTTACTGGGGTTCTTTAGTGAGTTCAATGCTTGTTGCTTTTGCTACAAAATCGCTAATTTATGATCAACAGAGCAAAATTGTTAGACAAAATTAGGAACATCCCTGAAGATCAGAGACATTTTAGAGTTAAGGAAATGGCCACGGTATATGTAAATGTTTTGATACAGACTACAGTGCTATGCTGTGATGTTATAATTCTGAGCAGGACATGAACTGCAATACTAAAAAAAGAACTACAATAGGGCAACAGGATACCAAGTCTTCCTTGAGTGAGGACTTCCTACACTAAATTAGCCAGTAATTTGACACCGTGCTACTAATAATAGTGTATCTAAGTAACAGACTCCTGAGAAACTGCAGTAATTTTTTTAGGAGAGTCTATCTCCTTTCTTTCTTTCTTTTCATTTTTGCCTATATGTTAATCCTTTGGATATTTACAGTAAGACTTTGCGATCAGCGTTTATTAACTTTATAAACTATCTAGATGGGACAATATTTTGAATGAAAATTATGTTTGACCCATTAACTGTTATTCGTGTAGATATTTTAGATAGGAATTTGAGATCAATGCTGTCCAGGAATCAGAAAGGGCAACTGTGGGTTGTAAGCCCTTCCATGACTGGCCAGCCACTTATGGCACCCTTTTCCATTTCAGAAGCCAGTCCAATACAGCAGTCCTGCTGGCTCTGCTACAGAATAATTAGGCATTTAGAGCATAGCCGGCCTTAGGCATAGGCCAACTAGGCGACCGCCTAGGGCACAACTCTAGCAGGAGCGCTTTTCTAGTATTTATTTGGTGTAGGTAGACCAAGATGGGGGCACTGGGTGGTGTGGTGGGGGCACCATGGAGCCCTTTTGCCTATGGCACCAGTTGACCTAAGGCTGCTCCTGATTTAGAGGAAGATGCCAATACTAATTAGCCATGTGCTCTCCCCGGAAGTACCTGTTGTAACAAAGTTAGGCTGCCTGCTATTCATAAACTTGATCAGCCTCATAATTTAGCATAGCTGGCCTTGAAAATGAATTCAGCCAATGTGCTGCAGTCACCCATTGTAGTCAATGGAAGAAACCATGTTGCAGGCAAGTTTAACAAAGTTCAGTCCAGAGGTAGTGGTAGTGTGTGTGTGTGTGTGTGTGTGTGTGTGTGTGTGTGTGTGTGTGTGTGTGTGTGTGTGTGTGTGTGTGTGTCTGCCTGGGAAATAAGGGGGGTTAGGTATGGAATGGGGAGTGTGGATGTGTTTGTGTGTTGGGGGAGAGGCAGGTAAATGGTTGAGTATTTCTGTATGCCTGACCGACAGACTGTGTGTGTGTGTGTGTGTGTGTGTGTGTGTGTGTGTGTGTGTGTGTGTGTGTTTCTGAGTGTATGTGGGGGTGCCTTTGCCAATCTGATGCATAGTCTACCAGACATAATTACAACTACAAAATGTTTTTAGCACTGGTGGTAATAAAGAGCAATATTGAGACATGAAAATTAGGCAAAAGTGGCATCTTCCTCACTGCAGCTAAACATGTCTCTGAATCACAGTGTTAGCAATCACGTAGACTACCTGACCTACGGTAAGTACTTTATGTGACCATGGATCTCTATTTCTGAATCCCAGCCAATATTTTTGGATGATAGGTTGGACTCAATCACTTTTTCCTATTATAACCTTGCTGTAGAAGGATTTAAAAACATAAAAAATATATAATCAGCATACAATGATAGTGCATATTACAGTTGTCAACAGTGCAGCATTGTTATGTATATATTTTGACACTGTTTTCAGTACATGCTATAAATGTAAAGAGACAATGAAATTATTCCTACTAGTGTTGGAGCTTAAAACAATTATTGCTAGGGTCAGTGGCTTCTAATGAGACTGACTCAGTCAGTAGATGCTGGTGGATAAGTTGAACCACAGATCACTAAATATCCCTAAAATAAAATCGTATTAAACCCTAGCTGCTTTAGCTAGCAAAACTATTCATTAAGACCAGGAGCAATATGTGCCCTTAGCCTAAGTTGCCACTTCAATTCTTTATTTAATAAAATATTTTTACAATCTCCCTGTCTGACGTTGTTTCCGACAACTTCAATGATGCCAAATTTAAAACCAGAAAAAGAAGCACATATCTCAGAATGTTTAAAAAGTGCACTGCTTTCCTTGGCTGTCCTTATATCATAAGTATGTTCATATATTCTATCTCTAAATGCTCTCTCGGTTTTTCCTACATAGAATATTTCGTTTTTTATACATGTTTTTGTCTTGTTTTCGTTTTTGATTAGGGTCAAAAGCATTTTGTACTATTATATTTATATATATATTCTTTATGTGAAATGTATATGTTTCTTTAAAAGCTTAATTGGATGTTGTATGAGGCATTATATAAGTCTTCTGTAGCACCTGTGTTTTTTGGATCTGATGAAGTCTTGTCCAGATGAAAGCGCTTGTACATAAAGGTTATTCTGCCTTCATTCGTGGTTTGGATCCATTATTTCATTATTTTGTTGTGTACTGTGTCTTTTGCAAGTGAACACTTGCAAACAATGCTTGTGATGTGCTGGGTGGTCATACTGTTCTTAAGAAGTTAAAACTAGGGTAGACATTTAACATGTCAGAGGTCTATGACATAGCCCCCCCCCACCCGTTTCACGAAGACAGAAGCCTAGATCTTTATATGAAGAACTGTCCTCATGAAATAGTTCCAGGGGCAAGATACAGCCCAGGTGTTAGGAATCTGTGAGACGTGCTTTGCAGTGACAAATATTATGTTCATTATTTTCTTTTTTTCTTTTCTTTTTTTTTTTTTTGAAGTTGAGAGAGAGTTCCATGGAAGATTAACCTTCTGTGAATCTTTTACTGGCAGGCAGAAAGTATTGACTCAATATATTATGGTAAGAAAAGAGAGGCTCAAATCGCTATTTTTGGAAGACAGGGAGCAGAAGATGACCCTATGACTGGCACTTAGAGTACCCAAAGTTTTAGCAGTTGTTGATAGGAGAAGGAAGTGCCTAATTTAATCCATAAGTATTGTTTGCTCATGCTCTCATCCAATCATAAAGATGTGGGGTAAAGTCTGTAATGAGATACTTCAGCTACACATTTATTATGTACTACAGAGATAATTGCCTTTGTAAGGTTTAAAAAAACATCTGTAGTAAATTTACCCTGGTTAATTTAATGAGGAAAGTAGTTAGTGAGAAATAGTGTGGGTGTAAGGGTATTGTGACCCTTCCTACAGTCATGCTGTTGTCAGCATCTTGGCATGATAGATAAAGCTCTAATTATAGTGCAGATGACCAAGGTTTGAATACCAGTTTGTGCATCTTAGATACTGACAGAGGAGGATGGATGAACTCTCCTACAATGGGAGAAGGGAGGGTCTCATGTACAGGGAGCACAATGCATCTAAATTGCCCTGGTAGAGGCTGGGAAACAAGTGCAAAGTGCTTTCTGAGGGTGATGGGTTGAATTACTGATGTCAGCCTTTTGTGGAAGTGAGCGGTGGCTCGACATAGTACACCTACTTCATGCCCCACTCATGGGGTCCTACTAGCATATATTCAGGGCAGGGAAAGAAAATTAGGAAAAATATTCCCAGCAGCAGTATGACACGGGTTCCTATCACATTGTTGAACTTTTAAAAGTTCGAACGTCATATGGCCGACACCATATGATCGAACTTTTATAAGTTCAAATGTTTCAATGGAGATCTCCGTACAGTGAGTCTATGAAAGTTTTCCATTGTCTGCACTGTAGTGTGATATTGGAGTTGGTATATTTAGAGATCGGGGGGTGTGGCGGGTACATGTGGGCTTTCCCCCCTGCTTAAGCTTTCAGTTAGGTTTTTTTCTGGTTTTTTTTTTTTTTTGATTTTTGAATTTTTAAGAGTTCAAACATATGGTCTCGACCATATGGTGTTCGGACTTTTAAAAGTTCGATTATCTGATATAGACCTGTATGACACAGACCTGGCATGTCCTGACATCCTTGCCATCTCCAGTTCTTATTGGAGTAAGTTTGAGGGAGAGCAGGAGGGGTAATTAGGTAAACCTACTGAAAGAGAAGAGGCATTGGAGAAAATTGAAAAAATTCTGAAGGCTAGGTGCATGAGGAAAAATGAAGGCAAAAAAAGAAAAAAAGCTATGTTGCTTGTTATTGAGCAGGTTGTAGTAACTGCGGTGAGGGGTGAGTTGAGAAACAAAGTATTTTTTCAAGTATCTTTGAGAGAAGAGAAAGGAGTGAGGAGGAATGCTGTAAAGAAAAAAAAAGCAATCAAGCCTTTCTTGAGGAGGAGATAACTGATGAAGATTTCTGTATGGAAAACAGTCAGGTTTGAAAAATAGATTAATAATGTACAAAGTGACATAGCAAAGAATGTGTTGCAAGGGTTTAGGAAGTTGACCATAAGACCATCTGAACAAGTACTGCCAAAGCTGGGTAGCAATGTTAGCCATCTATTTTCTCACTGAATAGTTACCTTCTGAAAATGAAAATAAATGAGTGTAGTCTCTTTCTGCTCCAGCATATATACTTTTCAGTCTTCATCAGATGGTGTAAATATAACCTGAAACCTAGCTAAATTTAGACATTAAAAAGCTATCCACACCCAAATAACGATATGAAAGGTATTCAAAACTTTAAAATCACAAACCAGCTGGAATGAATTTTGTAATGCTACAGACCTGTGCAAAAAAAAAAAAAATCATCAACTAAGCCAAAGACCTGAGGAAAATAGTTCATGGAAAAGGCAAAAAGATACTGGGAAAAACAGAACCTTTTAGGTAAAAGTAAATAACTCTGCCACATCAGAAATGAAAATAATGACCATATCATCAGTTGCAAGTCTGAAATAACTAACCTGTTCAGCCGGCAATGTTTTATTTGATGAAGATGTGTCTGGTTATAAGAAGAACATACGAGTGTGTATTCATCACAGTATTCTATATGGGAGGCTTTGCAGAGGTAGTATGAACATTGTCAATGAAGATGTTAAACAGAAGAGGAACAGGAATGGAATTTTGGGATGCACTTGTGGTGATGGGCATCTAAGAAGAGAGGGTGATCTGCCATTTTATAGATTGTTGTGTCTTTTGGCTTTTCCAGGTTAGGGGTCACCACAGCGTAACTCTGGTCCGCTAATGATTGGCAGTAGATTTTTATGTGCTGAGTTGCCGGCCCTGACGCACAACCTTCAATGAAGGTACGCCCATTCATGCATGTCTCCACACAGTAGACACTCTAGCTGAAAATCGAACAGGACAACGTCTTACTGTGAGGTGACAACGCTACCGCTGCACCACCACTGCAGCCATTTTATAGATTACTGTCTATTAAATAAATATTTATAGAACCAGTGGAGTCTAGGAAGTGATAGGCCTATACATGACATTTGTTGGAAGAGTTTACTTCAAGATACTGTGTTGAAATATTTAGACAGACTGAGAAATAACAAAGAGACACCTCACCTGAGGTCCCTAGCTTTGATGATGATGTTCAAGAATTATATAATAGAGGACTAGCTGTGGTTTGAGCTAGGCAGAAACCATGCTTAGTAGTGGTTAGGAGTTGTTAATGTGCAATGTGATGGAGGAATCATTTTTGGATACATTTTCTAGTATTTTTGAAAGAGAACAGATTATTGCTACAAGTTTGAAGTTAGATACCTCTGTTGAGTTGCTGCCTTTATAAAGTGGAATAAAATAAGAGTTTTTCAATAGGGAGGGAGCATAAGATTGTAATGCAAATCTATTAACTAGGATGGAGACAGGGTAGGCTATGGCATCAGTGGATAATTCAACGTATTCAGTTTGGAGATTATTTACTGCAGTGGAACGGGGTTTCAGTTTAAGTAGCAGTTTTTTTTTATTGTGACAGGTTTTAGAGTAAAAGTAAGATTAGGAGAACAAGACTGGCAAGGGTCCATTTGGGCATGACATGAGTAAGGAAGTATTTACAGCAAAAGACTGGAAAAACTGCCAGTTTTGGCAGGAGTAAATGTAGAGGTAGGATGGTTAGTAGATAGAGTTTAATATGAGCTGGGGAAATAGGAAAGTCCTTGGTAAGGGGGTGCAAGGCTTTCTACAAAGTATGCACTGAATATGATAGCTGTCTCTAGGGGTGAGCTGTTAGTGCAGGGATGAGGTTATGTTTTAACTAGAATGTAGCAGTGCATTGACTGAAGAACAGAATTTTGGGGGTTATTTCTTTGTTTAATCTGTAGCTAGTTGCAGTATTGCTTCTTGTTATTATTAACTTATTTTATTGCTAGGTTATTAAGTTTGTTTGTTTTTTGCCATTCCTTCTATGTCTGGTTCCTGTTAAGCACAATAGATTTACTTTTATTATATAATCAAGGAGCTTGATTGTTTTTTTTTTTTTTTTGTTTGTTTGTTTTTTTACTCTTTTCTGCCATAGTATGTAAAGCTGTTCAGGAAGTTTAGGAGTATGGCATTGAATTTACTGACAATCTAAACCAATTTTTCATCAGAATGGTTAGAAAAGGCAGCAGAGAGTTTGGTTGGGGTATGTCTTTCTACAAAGTAGTAATACCCTCACATCCTTAAGTCCTAGCTTAGGCAGTGGAATGGCTGGTAGAATGAGTTAAAGGCAGAGGGTGTACTGTTGTCTTGCTTTAGTCAAGATTCTGGAACAGGTATGTTGGCAGCATGGTGCTCTTGAACCCAGAATTCCAGTTGTGGCTATCTGGTGCTAAAGCTGCCCATGTATTTTTTGCGATGCCCTTGTGTTTTAGGAGGGGGTTGATATGGTCTAGATTTAATTAAAGTTATCAAGCAATAAGGAGCATGAAGACTGGTAAAATAATGTGCCATTTATGATGTCACTAGGGAAGGTTCTGACACATTGGTGATATGCATAATTTTAATATGGCAAAGTTTCATTTATGGTGCAATTACAGAAACTGAGATATGTGTGCCTCATGTGTTGACTGAGTGGTGGTACTTTATGTAGGAATAAACTGATGGTATATAAGGTGACACTATGACATTGCTTTAATTTTGATATATAAAGCAGTGTTTCACATTAAAGGCTTTGATGCTTGTTGGGAATCATACATCATCCCCTATTATGATTATTATGGTAAGAACTAATGAAAAGCACATTGTTAATTTGATTGCATATTTTATTCATTGGACTTTGAGTGCTTGTTATATTAAAGTAAATTTCTACAGATACTGTATGTATACCCTTTTAAACATTATTTATGTGCTTGAAAGGCAGGTGTAGCTATCCTTTTCTAATTACTGTGATATAGGGGTAGCTGGGGAACAGGAATGGGTGAGATATAGGGCCAACATTTCACCATGTAATCAAAACATGGAACACATGGGGCATGCATGTACACAGCTCTTCAGAAAACATACCAATGTGTGTTCCCTCACAAACTGGCTAACCACACACCTTCATAAGATGGCATGACAGTACAGCTCATGCTCTTGATATTTCCAAGAGAAAACAAACCCCAACTCTAAGTTGAGCATATGACACTTTTTGTTAAATTTAAACCCCATAAGTTGTATGGAAGTCACTTTACAAATACATCATATATAGGAACTGATTCCAAGACAAACGAGTAGTGTTACATTGCACATCTGCCAAAAAGGAATCACTGTCCTAACCCAAGGAAAGAGAAAGGTGGTGCTGTGATCTCAGAGAAACAGAGCTGCTGCTGTGAAGAAAATTGCTATGTCTTAGCAAGGTAATGTGATTTAGAAACTATTTTATATTTATGAACTTTATTACCAGGACAAAACATAATCAAAAGAGGAGTGAGAAGACCTGAAGAATGCTAAGCATAGAGAAGCCGAAATGTCATACCTCTGGTGACATGTTGTAGACTAGTTAATATTTGTTGCTGATACAAAACCAGGCTTTGCACACACAAAGACATTTCTGTATCTCCTGTTGGATAGCAGTATATGGATATACTGGTAATATCTAATATGCACAGGCAGTAAATCCACATAACGCTGTTTTGTTACGGAATGCTTTCTGTTACCAGAACAGTCAATCTGATCTCAAAGGCAGTCTCTATACCTGTGGAGAACCTTCTCCAATAGAGCTGTGGATCAGGAAGCATGGCAATAGCAGAGAACATAGCATGAGAACAGCTTTTGGATCAGCAAGAAAGGTGACATCAGATGTTGTAGTACAAGAATATACTGTGAGTATATGGATGCATTATATACACATTGCTGATAAAATACAGCCTATCTGCCAACACAGACTCTAAAGACCATGAATATCTGCCAAAAAGAAAAAAAAATAAATACTGCTGGACACTTTAAAAGCCTGGGATATTACAGAGAAGTGATAGAATATCAGACAAAATTGCCCACTTAAAATAGGATACACCTACATGGCCAGACAGATCTGTGAAACTTACCAAAGAAATACATTTTTCATTTGGGTTTTCTCTTCCATCCAGCTGTCAACACATGGCGGTGACTGCTAACTGACAGTACAAGAAAAGTACAGTTTTGTACCTACCATAAATGTAGATGTTCGAGTGCTCATACAGCTGCAGTCATAACAGATGGGTTATCCTGCCGTCAGGCGGGTCCTCGGTCGGCCGAATTCCAAAGTCTAGGTCCGGCGTCAGTTGTCGTCGCTTCCTCCCTGACGTCAGTACGGCAGGCGTATAAAAGAGGCAGCCGATGCCATTTTCTTCAGTTTTTCTTGCCCCAGATGTCAGCTGCCCCCAGAAGGAAGGCAAACATAATTTATGCAAAAATGCAATGTTGATAAATCAAAAACAGTAGTTGCAAGCAAATACACCATAAAAGAGTACCCCAAAAGGTTATATGAAAAGGGTTTGTCATAAGGCCTGTCCTAAGAGGGGTTGGAGGGAGGGAAACCTGGACTGCAGCTGTATGAGCACTCGAACATCTACATTTATGGTAGGTACAAAACTGTACTATGTTCATCGTGCATACAGCTGCAGTCATAACAGATGGGTAGAATCCCAAAGCTAAGTAAGGGTGGCAGGCACTGAGTGGAACTAGGAGGGGCTAGGATGCCCTGCAGGACTGCTGTGGCAAAGCCTGCTCTAGACTTAGAGTATAGTGGGACGTGATAGTGCTTGGAGAAAGTGTGCACTGAACTCCAGGTTGCTGCTTCCAAAATATCCTTGGTAGGGACCCCCCTGAGGAAGGCTGCAGAGGTAGCTGTGGCTCTGGTGGAGTGGGATCTGATGCATGCAGGCACAGTTTTTTCATGAAATGAGTAACAAAAGCATATGCAGTGGGCTATCCATTTTGAAATTGTCTGTTTGGAAATAGCCTTTCCTTGAGCACCTGCAGCATAGGACACAAAGAGATGCTCTGATTTACTGAATGGCTTTGTCTTGTCCAAATAATAACAAAGTTGTCTGTGAATGTCCAAGGAATGTAGTAGTCTTTCCCCTTTGTTTTGTGGATTAGGATAAAGGGTAGGTAAGTGGATAGTCTGATTCAAAGCTACACTGGATACTACCTTTGGCATAAAGGTAGGGTTGGTTCGTAAGGAAACTCTGTCCTGATGGAAAATGATGAATGGTTGCACAGCCATGAGGGCCTGTAGCTCCGAAACCCTGCGAGCTGAGGTGATAGCCAGAAGAAAGGCTGTTTTCCATGACAAGTACTGTAACTCTGATGAAGAAGCTGGCTCGAAGGGAGGAAGGGTCAGCTTTTCCAATATGAGGTTGAGGTCCCAAGCAGGGACTGGTAGCTTCTTTGGGGGTTTTATATTCTTGGCCCCTCTGAGAAACTGCCTTAAGAGAGGATGAAAGAATAAAGGAGGATCTGTGTTGTATTGTGCAGAAATGGCTGAAGCGTGGATCTTGATGGAGGAGAAGGAAAGTCCATTGTTTAACATCTCAGCTAGGTACTGTAAAATTTGAGGTATATTTATTACCCAAGGATTCTGTCCCTTCTTTTGATTCCAGGCACAAAATCGTTTCCATTTGGTGGAGTAGGCCTTTCTAGTAGAAGGTCTTCTGGCCTCCAAGATGACATCCTGCACCTCCTTGGAGAGGAGAAACTGTTGGGAAATCAAGGAATTCTCCATGCAGCTAGATTTAGAGTTTTGAGATGGCTGTGAAGTTTTGTAGTTGTGCTGGAACAACGGAAGAGGGACTAGAGGTAGGATCCATGGTGGGGAATGTGTCATGCTCTTCAGGAGTGGATACCAGTGTTGCCTTGGCCAGTCTGGAGCAATGAGAATCATTTTCAGCCTCTCTGCTCTGGCTTTTAATAGAACTTTGGGCAGCAGAGGAAGAGGCGGGAAGGCATAGACTGCCAATGTTGCCCAATTGAAGGAAAGTGCATCCACTTTCCAGGCCTGTGGATGATAGGTCCTTGAACAAAATGTTTTCAACTGGCAATTTCTGTGGGTAGCAAAGAGATCTATTTCTGGCTGTCCCCATGCCTGAGTTATCTTTGTAAAAATTTGAGGATAAAACTTCCATTCGTGTGGATCTGTCATATTTCTGCTTAGGTTGTCTGCCAGTGTGTTTTCCTTCCCTGGCAGGAATTGTGCCTGTAGTTGAATTTTCAATTCCAGTGCTGTGTTCCATAGGGTCATGGCTTGCCTGCACAGGGGGTATGAATGAGTTCCCCCCTGTTTGTTTATGTACCACATCACTGTGGTGTTGTCTGTCCTTATCAATAGCTGGCCTGGATGCAGTAGGTCTTTGAAGGTCATAATAGCCTTTTGCATGGCTAGCATTTCCTATGGTTGATGTGAAGGAGCTTCTCTTTTCATGCCCATTTTCCCTGAATGCACTGATTTGTCATGTGTGCTCCCCATGTGTAGTCTGAGGCATCTGTTGTGATGATTTGAGTTGCTTGAGGTACACAGAAAGGAAGACCTGTGTTTCTTTGGCAAGCTTGAGCCCACCACATAAATTCCTTTTGAAGGCATAGAATGAGTGGTATAATTGCTTCCAAGCTGTGGCTGTGTTGAGACCATAAGCTTTTTAGGTACCATTGAAGTTTCCTCATATGCAGCTTTGCACATGGGATAAGTAGGATGCAAGATGCCATGAATCCCAGAGCCTGCAGGACTTTCCTTGCAGTTAGCCTGGTGTAAGTTGCCATATTTCTGAAGTATTGAGACAGTTGCCCTTGCTTGTCTGGCGTGAGGTAGGCCACCTGGGTGGTTGTATCCAAGTTGGCACCCAGGAAAATTATTTGTTGAGAGGGTATTAGTTTTGATTTCTTTTTGTTGACTGTGTATCCCAGGAAGTTCAACAGTTTTATTACAAACGTCAGATGCTGCAGTAGTATGTCCTTGCAGTCTGCTTGGATCGGGCAGTCATCCAGATATGGGTAGATTTGTATCCCTTGTAGTCTGCAGAAGGCGATTACTGATGCCAGGCATTTCGTAAACACTCTGGGTGCAGTAGATAAGCCAAAGGGCAATGCAGAGAATTGGTAATGGGTTGAACCTGCAAGAAATCTGAGGTATCTTCTGCAATCTTGTCTGATAGGGACATGCAGGTATGCCTCCTTGAGGTCCAGTGTTACCAGCCAAGACTCCTTGCCCAGCATGGGAAGAAGCTGCTGTAATGTGAGCATCTTGAATTTTGGCACCTGTAGATATGTATTTAGGATGGATAGGTCTAAGATAGGTCTCCAATCTTTGTCTTTCCTTGGTACCAGGAATAGTCTGGAATAAAACCCTTATCCTTGTTCTTTTGCAGGTACCTCTTGAATTGCTTTCATGTCCATGAGAGCTGAAATTTGTTTTTGTGCCTCTGCCCTTTGATTTTGTGGCAGGTTTGGCATGCCTCTCATTTTTGGAAGGGTGTGAAAGTGGAACCTGTAGCCTCTGTCTATAATGTCCAGAATCCATTTGTCTTTTGTAACAATATGCCAATTTTTTGAGAATAATGTCAGTTTTCCACCCAAAGGTGCTGCCATTAAAGCTTTGCTTGGCAGGTGTAGGGGGAAGTCATTGTGTCTGTTTTCTAAAAGACTGTGATCTATCTTCTCCACCTCTTGGGGTTGGTGCTTGCCACTGTCTGGCTCTGAAAGATCCTTGAGGTTGCCCTCTACCCCTTGGATGCCTGTATCTGCCCCTTTGAGGTCTGTCCATAGCTGGAAAGGACCATTTTTTTGAAGGCCAGTTTCTGCTGAAATGTGGAGGCTGTACCTGCAGGAAATCTTTCACTGTTTGCATTGATTTCGCTTTTTCCTCCATTTTCTTTAGCACCTCCTCTGCTTTAACACCAAACAATACATCTTTTTGAAGAGGTGCATCTAATAATTTAGCTTTGACATGATCTGGTAAGGTTTGCTCTTTGAGCCAAGCATGCCTACGTATAACAGACCCCGTAACAGCAGCTCTACATGAGGCCTCTAAAGCATCAAAACCACACTGCAAGGTATGTTTACTCACTTGCTCTGCACCATGCAACAAATCCTGCAACTCTTTTAAATCTGGTTGTTCTGGTTGTGTCATTTTGCTTTTCAGCTGAGATATCAAAAACTGTTGATACTTTAACATATGGAACTAACAGTTTAATGCCCTCATGGTTAAAGTGGCCAAAGTGTACACCTTTTTCCCCCACCTTTCTAAAGCTCTGGAATCTCTCTCTGAAGGTAATGGGTTTTTAGCAGTAGAGGCCTTAATTCCCTTGGGACCCTGTGAAATAGTTTCTGGGTCAGCAGTATGGCTTTTATATAGGAACTGGTGTGAATCAGGAACCTGGTAATACCTGTCTGGTTTAACAGGAGCTGGAGGCAAAGAATCAGGATTAAGGTTGGCTTCTGTGTACACATCATCCAATATATCTAAAACAGGAGGGATAGCCAGAGGCCTACGCTGGGGGAGCAGAAGAAATTCCCTTAGCCTTTTCTTGGAATCTGAGTAATCTTGGCCTTCCCAGTGAAAGTGTTCCCTCAATGTATGCAGGGTTTCCCCAAAATAGAAGTCCTCAGGGGGGGAGACCAAGGGAATAGACTCCTCTGCATCAGAGTCTTCGAATGGAGAATAGGCACAATCCTGGTCCTGAGATAGTTCTGAGGTAATAGAAGCTTGATCTGAGGAAGGGTAGTCTTCCTCTAATCTGGGCCTTTTGTCAGAGGGGGGTTGAGAACCCCTGATAAGAATAATCAAATCCTCAGCCATTTTAAGCATCTGTTTTTTAGGCATGGTGCCTTGAGCGGGTGTCTGAGGAACCTGTTTTTTGGTTTTCATGGCTGTTTTAGATTTAGTGAAGGCTTTAATAGAGAAGGAGGAAGGCCTGAAGACCCCTTGAGAAATGGCAGGCCTGTCTAAATTCTGAGTTTCCCCACCAGGAGTGGCGTCGGTATCTGTAGTAGGAATGGGGGCCGAGGAGCCTGCGATCTCGGGTAATGAAGACACTGGTAATGAATTGTCATCGGTACTCAGGGGCTGCATAGGTGCCTTGCTGAGTACCGGAGAACCGGTAGTCGGCCTTAGCGTGGTATCAGTAGGTGGTGCGGACCTCGTATGCTGGTCCTTATCTTTGCGTTTTTTGCTCAAAACTGGAGTCGGAGTATCCGACGACATAATATAATTAAATTTTTTGCCAAAAAAGTGAAGGGCGAACTCCGCCCGACGCTTAATAGTGCGTTTGTTGAATCTAGCACAAAAACAGCAGGCCGAGACGTTGTGGTCTGGGCCTAAGCAAGGTATACAGTAAGAGTGGAAATCCTTATGCGGTATTTGCTTCCCACATGAAATGCAATTATTAACTTTGTCTGACATCGGTCTGAGGCAAGAAAAGTTTCTCCAACGGGGTACTTAGCTTTCAAGAAGACTTTGGCTGAAATACTTTCGTAAATCTCAGGAGCTGGCCAACTGGCACTCGCGAACTGCTTCTGCTTCGGGCACCGCTCGGCAAGAAAGACAGGAGAAAATGGCGTTGGCTGCCTCTTTTATACCGCTGCTGCACTGACGTCAGGGAGGAAGCGACGACAACCGACTCCGGACCTAGACTTTGGAATTCGGCCGACCGAGGACCCGCCTGACGGCAGGATAACCCATCTGTTATGACTGCAGCTGTATGCACGATGAACATCTGGGCATTACAGCAGAGAATGCTATCTCTTCTTTGCATGACCTATTCATTTATCTGGGAAATGGGACAGAGCTATTTCCATGGAATCCAGTGTTACACGAGGGACCACTCAGATGAGCATACATGCTTCCTCATTGCATACATTGCCCAAGGAAATGCATAAACCATTTGATATCAAAACCATATTGCCTGCAGAAATTCTGGAAATTCAACAGGGTGTTATGTGAATTCACTCAGATCCTTGTATCACAAAGCAGTTAGGATTCTCAGCTCAACACATGAAAACAATTAAGACAAGCTGTATTTATGGCAATAAATACTCAATGTTAAAATTAATTCCTGATCCCCATAAGTTCTATCTGATACCTGTGTAAAGTTGTGAGTCTCCAATGCTGAATGCTTTTCAAAGGTTCTTAAAGCCAATTAGCTTTCTAACCATTCATGTTAAGTGCACTACTTATTTTTTTACTATATTTTAATTTTCCTTTTTAACTGTTAAGTGGTTTTATTCCATAAGGACTGTTTTTGGTCTGCTTTCATGTTAGCTGGTTTTATTGTGCAGTGCTTAGTTTTAAGCATGTGAGTAAATCAGAACTTACACTTGAATGTCTATATCAACCTTTCAAAACACTTAGCTGCATAGTTCTTTCCTTTTATTACAAACACATGAGAAGGAATAGAAGAATGGGCCAGCTTACCCCTAACATTTATTTTCCAAGGCACTGTTATCTAACTTAAAATTGGGGAAGCGGGGGGGGGCTAGAGCTGATCACAGCAAGCAGCAAGTGAATGGAATGAATCCAGTCTGGAATGGGCACCATCCATTCAAAACTTGACTGGAAAAGATCCACTCCTGAATGGGATGCTATCCAAGTAACAAGTTTTTGGCATGAAACCAGTCCTGGTTGGGGTGCCATCCTTGCACCAGCTGCATGGGCTGGACTGGTTCTGCATCTGTGCTAGCATGTCTGGCTGAAGTTTTTGTACATAATTTCTGATTAACCTGTGTATTATATGCCATCATGACTAGCTATGATATTGCAAACAAGTTCTTACATGTTGATTTATAATCTGTTTGTACAGAATATATTAAAGACTTGAACAGTGTTCTTTTACATTTCTAACTGCTCATATTTGTGAAGAAGATTCTAAACACTCACTGTCTCAGAATCAGCCGATCTGCAGATGATGTCATGGGAATGTTGACAGTTGCTATGTGTTACTGTCAGAGGCTGAAAGACAGGAAAGAACTTTAGTAAACAGCTGTTAGTTAATTTTCAAAATATGAAATGAAAAATTAGAACTGGAACAGTTGTGACAGTTAGGCTAGTCCATAAAAGAGCCTGCGGAAGACAGTTGAAGTCAGTTACAGTTGTCAGTTAACTCATTAACCCTGACTACCATCTTATGGCGCCTTTGTGCTTAAATCTCAGCTCGCTATGAGTTGGTAGGAAATGCACGATGTTACACACGAGTGCCTTCCTCAAGTGCAAGTAACTTTGCAATCCTGTTTTAGCTCCACTGTTGAAAGATAAGTTGAAAAAGTAACTGAACAGTTACCTTCTCAACTTATTTATTTATTTTATTTATTTTATTTTACATTTGTTAACCGGGAGAGTCCGACTGGATACATGTCCATTTTCAGCGGAGGCCCGGGGAGAAAAGCTCCAAGTACATAACAAACATATGAACATTGTTAATGCAAAAAAAGGAAGATAGTTGAGTTCTAAATACAATATAAAGATACATCACATCTTGGGAAAAAAAAACAACAGCAGCATATAAAAAAACATAGGTCAGTTACAAAGGCGAGGCACCTTGTTAAAAAGCGGTTAAGGATAGTGAGGTAAGAGAAGGGTAAATGATAGTGGTTAATCAGGTTTGGAACAGGGACATTGCCAGAGAGTATTGAGATGGGGTTTAAGCTTTTTTTTGAATTGTAGGAGTGAGGGTTCTGAGGTGAGCATTGTCGGTAGGGAGTTCCACATTTTACCTACAAAGTTTGAGAATAGAGAATCCCCAGCAGAATTATTGGACCCTCTATTTGGACAGTACAGGGGAAACTTAGAGCTAGAGGGGGAGGTGTTATGCACTTACATTTCAACATGGAGGTAGGTGATGGTCATATTGGAATTTTCTGAAAATATTGGCTTGACGTGCACTATCTATTTTCTTTTCATTACAGCAAGCCAATTCCGTATGCATTTCATGAAACAGGTGGTGGCAGCCAATGGGATTCTTGCAGTCCAAGCCACCCCTGCATAACACCTCCCCCTCTAGCTCTAAGTTTCCCCTGTACTGTCCAAATAGAGGGTCCAGCAGTAGCTATTCACTGTTTATTTTCTGCACTGATGGGTTCGTGAGACAAGGAAGTTTCAGAAGAAGCTGAACGTCAAACAGCTGCAACGGAGATCTTTTTTTTTTTTAGTTTTTTTTTTGGAGGGGGGGGGATATAGTGGCTCACCAAAAGACCATTTTTGTCTGCTGAGGTCAAGCATAATGTAAGATGGACTAAGAGACACCTTGGATTGACAAGAGGGGATGGGTGGGAGGCTCTGGAACCACAAGTAATAAATTCTGTTTATCGGTTACGTATTGCTGTATGCCGTGCATTGTCTTACAGACCCTGGTAATCTTGTTATGATGCCTATAAGGACCAGAGATATGCAATGCTACTCTGTCATGAACTTTTTTTTCTTCTTCTGTTTTGCTAAACTGATCTACAGATTTCAAACAAAGCTGGGTAATGCACTTTTCTCGGTTGTCTTTGTTAAAGCCGTGCTACGGTAGTCTGGTTTCCAGTCAGTGTGAGCAATATCTCACAACTATCCAGGTTTTTGCAGAATGTGATTTTCTGGCAAATCATTAAGACCTAATTCACAAGTAATGCTGTTTGAGTTTCAGAAAGTGCATGTTAACATAAATCCTGTTATTCTAGCATTAAGATCAATATTTAAAATTTGTCCATGATCCAAGTCGCCTAATCGAGTGCCATCACTCGCTGCACTGTCATTTCTGGGAATTGACTCTATTATGAAAAACTCAAACAAGTATGTGAGGATTTTTCTTACACTTAGTATCCTGAGGTCTGAGTCCCAAGTTCTTGCACTTCTGAGGTAAAATAATTACATGAATGTGTAACATCTGTAAAGTAACGCATAGCTGCCCATGGGTACAGGTAATTTTGCAACAAATTAAATCGTATATGAAGCTGTTCCTTTGCGGCTAAAGTGTCCTTCTCAAACAAATTCCAGCCATCCTTCACTGTACTGAAGAAAATACTGTCTGAAGTAGATGTGTTGAAAGTCAGTGATATCAGGCCTATAAGAAACTGTTATACATATTTGTATTTATTTTAGAGCAGAATGTACTGTCTGACAGCACCAGACATATGCTAAATATTTACATCAGCTTAGAATAATCTACTTTTTGCATTTAAAGGCAGCATGGCAACCTGTTTCATATAAAGTCTTTTGTGTGTGGATGTGTACGTATATAGGGAGGTGATTTCTAGTAAAGGTAGTGTTGTTCTTTTATCCAGTTGATTTGCTCTTTACCTGAACTGGTGTATGCTCTTGAAATGCATTCTGCATCAAACTTTGACTGTAATGGAGAAAAGTGTGAGAGCTGGACTTACATGCTCATCTGTAAAGTACACAGAGGGAAAGGAGAAGAATTAGTGCAGTGGTTGAAGAAATGGAGGAAGCATTGCTTAGAAAAAATGTGGTTGTGAGTGGAGTGATAGAGATGAGGAGAAAAGCAGTGTGGGTGTGAAGGTATAGGGGGACATTTAACTATATATAGTGGTGAAATGATTATAAGAGTGAGGGATTAAATAAAGGAAAGGTAGTATAGAAAGGATTAATGAGCAAATTTGTTTTGTGTGTGTGTGTGTGTGTGTGTGTGTGTGTGTGTGTGTGTGTGTGTGTGTGTGTGTGTGTTTGTGTGTGACTGAAGAAATGTAGTAAAGCAAAAATGAGTAATTTATTGTACATGGATGTAGAGAGATTGAACGCAGAGAGGGTTAATCAGTATAGCAAGATGAACACAAAGCTGTGAGATATTATACAGGAACAGAGGAGGGATAAATATTAATCTGTTTCTATGAAACGAAAACCGGCACAGAGAGAAACAAACAGACACCAAGAACACTCTCTGTATGCTAGAAAAACAAGGAATTCACTCGAGTAATGAAAACACAACTTATTCCACGATGTGATAAAAACTCCACAGCATTAGCAGCAAATACAAAATAAAATGTATACTCCACAATAACACAATATCCACAGTCAAGCGCTTTCGTCCATCCGGACTTCTTCAGAACTGCATTATACACGCAATGAAAAATGTTGCCAGTCTGGAAAAAAGGCGGTGTCTACAACCTGTGACTGTGGATATTGTGTTACTGTGGAGTATACATTTTATTTTGTATATGCTGCTAATGCTGTGGAGTATTAATCTGTTTCTATTATATGAGGAGGATGATGGAATGAGCACAAAAAGGAGTTTTGTTAATACCAAGTTGCATTTTCATCAGTAAAAATTATGCACAATCTAAACCTTTGTGTAAATTGTTCATCCTCAGTCTGTCTAGATGTTTTGCTCCTGATGACTAGAGAATGGTCACAGTAACTTTCCTACACAAGGGTGACCCATCTAAAGACTAAGGTAATTATATACAAATCAGCATCATTATCCTTATATGCAAAGCCATGGAGCGTATCATAACAAAACCCTGTGTCCTCTACTTAACCTGACTTGGCCAAGGCTTATGATGCTATTCACCTTGCATGTTGGAATTATTAAAAAAAATCAAACAAGCTTAATTTAAACTCTTGTGTTGTCTACTGAATTGCAAATTGACTATCCAACAGATCCTAGGTTGTGTTGTTACTCTCTCTGAATGGAAAATTATGGGGTGCAGTAGGGATTTGTGCTAGGTGTTCTCCTGTTTGGCATTTATTTTACAGGCATTCAAGCCAGTATCTTGCAAGTGTGGTTGACCAAGTTTGCTGATGACTACAAACTGAGTACTAGCAAGAGTTGAAATGTGCCCATACAGTACGTACTGAAAATATCTTATATTAAATACAAAAAAGTGCAATTTAGAAACATATGGCAAATGAGCTGCTCCCAGCTCATATGCTATAAATGGTACACCTTTTCAGGCAGAGACAGACGTAAGATACCTGGATACATATATGGGCAACACCCTTTCATTTGTTCATCATGTTTCCCCCATGTTTAGGAAATTCTTCTATGTGGCTCAGTTAATTAACAAGGGAATATATCCCAGAGCCACATAAGTTATCTTACCCCTGAATGTTTCCCTTATCAGACCTATCATTGACTATATTGCACTCATTGGCATGTTTAAATCCAAACACAACACTCAACTGGAAAGGCATCAGACATTTCTATACATAAAAATCCTATGAATGTCCCAGAAAATTATCACAACCGTCCTACTGGCTGCTCTGTGGTGTCCCTTGTCTGGCTTTTCTAGCCATGAAAGACCCAATCATATCTCACCTCCTGTTTCTTCACAAAATCAGTGCCCTTACAAATACTCACACCTAAGATCTAAACCTACAGCAAAGCATGACACACCACTAACTGGAGGAATAGGTTCCTAACACATTGTATTCCCAGCCTTTGGAATACGTTACTACTACAGGCCAAAGAAAGAACTACTTTGGCTACCTTTAATGTTAGTCTTGATGACTGGATGGATAGACACAAATTCACACCAGGGTTATCATGCTCTGCTTAATTTGAGAGGTAATCAGAATTAGAATGAAATGCTTGAGAAGGCAGCCAAGAAGTTTTGAGATTCTGTGATCACTTGCCTACTGTTATCTCTATGTTCCTAGGTTCCTATATGTGCTTTGAGGTACTTTAAGGAGTGGTCTAAAGATGCAATGACATAGTGCAGAGCAGAATTAAAGGGAGAAAGGGTGTTGTGAATGATGCTAAATATTATAAGGAAGCTGGGCATAGAGGAATAAAAAGAAGAGGGATCTTATGATAGTAATAAAGTTGTTTGGGTTGGTATAGGGATTGGGTGTCATGGGTGACAGATGTACATGGGTATTATAATGCTACAGTAAGGTGGCGTGGGTGAGAATTGTGGGTAGGGTACAGGAGCAAAGGGAAAATGAGCATAGCAAGGCTGAATGTAGTGGAGCTTTGCTGATACTAGAGGCCCTTCATTCCAGAAAGCAGTCAGTTTATTGCTGGTGTTCAGCCATCAGCACAGAGTTAGAAAGTAAAATGGGTTTTGTTCTTTTCTGGCAAATCACTGACAATTGAAGTCACTAAATAATATTAAGTAATGACATTCCTTTGAGTTTCAGACTTCATATCATTGAGAAAAATATATAATAACATAAAAGCTGTCATTCTAGCAACTTTCTAATTTTATAGGAGCAATATTTAAAATTTGTACCTATCTTTGGGCATTTGTCCACCCATTATTTTTGACTTTGTCCAAATGTCTTGCATTGAGAGGTTGAGAGGTATTATTGAGCCCTACAATACTGCATATTGCAGTATCTAAATGGATACATGTCAATGTCAAACATAAATGCACCAGGACTTTAGTGACAGAGAGAGAGACAGAGAGAGAGAACAAAGAACTGTGCATTTAAGTTGCATTTATGGCATGCCATTACCACTCCATTGATAAGCATACTTCATTTATTTGCAGGTCAATAAGCAATGTCTAACATATATATGATTCTCGTAGTTTGTACTAGGCCCATTTGAGGATAAAACCATAGTTCTGTGCCACATGTGAGTGCTTGGTACTACCTGTGAATATAAATGTAGAGTATAATGTTTGTTTGGGTGTAGTTAATGGGCAAGTCTAATGCAAGAATGTTCCCCCATAAATCCATGTATTTATATGGGCAGCACAAAAGTGATGGTGTGTATAAAGCTTACATTTCATACATTTATTTTCATGTTTTACATTTATAGGTTCATAGGTGATTACTAGGCTAAAAAAGCACAAAAGTCCACAAACTGTAGGAAAACAAAGTCACCACTCCTGGAACCACACACTTCAGCAACTCAAGTAAATACTTGTAGTAAATGGCAACAAAACACTTTGGGAGTGGTAAGAACACTTTTTATAAAACCAAAATAACAAAGAGATATGCGCTTTCATCAAGAACCTTCTCAACTTCATCAGATAACAGCAAATCAAGAAAAATACTCTTAAGTACATTCTGCAAGAGCATTAATTAAGTGATAAACCAGTCCCATCACACTGACTAAAAAGGACCTCCCTGAACTCATAAATATTCATGAAAAGCAATCATAAAAGTATTCTTAAAAAGACACTCTTTAAAATCAGCATTTAAATGTTATTAACAAGTGCAAAAATGCTGAAAATAAATGTAAATACAAATGCACACATAATGTATAAAATCTATAAAATGGTATTTATATAAAATGAAAGTATATATAAAAATATATTTCACACTGTGAAAGTAGCGGATTCCAAATCCGACATCAGACCAGTGACAAGTGGAGTACCACAGGGTTCAGTCCTGGGTCCTCTCCTGTTTGGTATCTACTTCTCTGAAGTGCAGGCCAACACAGAAGGTCTTTATTAACAAAGTTTGCAGATGACTGCAAACTAGGAGCCATAATCGAAACTCCTAACGATGTGGACAAACTACAAAAGGGCCTCACTGAGACAGATACCTGGTGTCAAAGCCATGGCCTGAAGCTCAATGCCAAAAAGTGTAATGTCATCCCCTTTGGTAAAAACTCTGTACCCATGAACTACCACATAGCTGGTAGTCTACTTAATGCCGAAAATGTGATAAGAGACCTTGGGACACAGGTGGACAGTAGGCTCTCCTTTGATAATCACATCGCCACAGTGGTCAGGAAATCCTTCTACGTGGCTCATCTCATCACAAAAGGATTCTCATCCAGAAAAAAGAGGTCATTGTTGCCCTCTACTCATCACTCGTTAGACCCATTATAGAGTACAACGCCCCTTTTGGTATGTACCTCACAAGACATCTACAACAACTGGAAAGACCACAGAAATACCTCACAAAAAGGATTACTGGCCTCAAACAGATGCCCTATGCAGACCGTCTCAAAAAACTACAGCTTTACTCCATTGCATATTGCCTACTCAGGGGCGATCTCTGCCTAACATACAAAGCTATGTCAAACCCAAAGCTGTTGGACATGCTCCACTTAAAGAAATCCCAATCCCTCTGAGCTACACACTCTAGCAACCTAAACCTTGTCACCACAATAAACAGAACATGCTGGAGGGATAGATTCTTGTCCCAGAGACTTCCCATACTCTGGAACAGACTACCTATCTATGTCAAACAGATTAACACTCTTCAAGAAAAATCTTGATGATTGGATGGGAAATGGGAAATTCACCCTGGGGATCACTTCTGTGGCTCTGCTCGACAGGGGCACAGGAAAATAATTTTCTTGGGTGGCGAAAGCCAGGGTACATGTTTTGGCTAGGCTTGTATGGGCCCTAGGGCCGATAGCCTAGTACCTACCTATGAACCTAAATGTATATAAATATTTTTATTTTTTATACATTTTACCTTTCCATTGCTTTTAGTTTTAACAGGCAAGCAATGGAGAGTGAATCATTTAATCCTGGCCATTGCCCTGCATTTAGGCGGACCTGTCAAATTAATTCTTTCTTTTCCAAAAGCAGCCCCCATAGGCCACCTCTTTTATCCCAGTCAACAGTGTCCACAATGAAAAATTTGAAAAGAGTGGTCTGATTTTTCTGTGCAGTGTTTACTCAAGGCATTTGTGGATTTCCCAAGTCTGATATCCCTTAAATGCTCATAAATTCTGTTTTTAAATTTCCTCTGTCTTTCCGACATAGAAATGTTCACATGAGTTACACACTGCACAATAGACAACTCTTTTAGTATGACAGTACACTTTCTTATTCACGTGTATTTTAAAACCATTCACCAAGAATTTGTTGCCTTCCATCACAAAACTACACTGAGAACAGGAATCACATTTTTTCATAGACCCTGCACGTACAACATTTCTGTTAGACTCCAAAATGCATTTCAGGTTCATTCCTCTCTTAAAAACAATACTTGGTTTAGTTCCAACACATTCTCTGATATCCCTATCAATTTTTGAATAAAATATCCAACACATCCTTACTGTTACTGTGAAAAGTAGTAATAAAATAATTTAAAATTTGAATTCTGTTCAACATTGGATTGATTACTAGGCTATTGGTCAAGAGCCATTTAAGCAATGATTAGCACACACGTAAAAAATATTGTTGATGTATGGCGATATCCTAAGGAATTTTAAAGTTATGTTATAGGCTTGTACATAGCAAGCAGTGACTGGCTGCTCCTGTCCTCTAGGGACATAAATACCAAACCAGGGATAAATGTATGATTTCCCATCATTTGGCCAAAGTTATGTTTGAATACGCGTAAGGATAAGCTTTGCTTCACATACATAGGAAGTTATGTCCCTACAGCACATCCTGTTTATGTTGTAGTTGAGGTTCAGGTCTGTAGAGTGGGTATTTTTGAAACTATATGTTTTGTGAATGTACAGGAAATCCATCAGTGTGGCATCACAGGATACCTTGTAGGCTAGTCCTACATTGCCTCACAACAGTCCGTAGGAGACCCAGTACAAAGGTAGAGATTTGAGATGGTCTGTATACGTATTGCTGTTTACTCCCTGTATTCTTTTTGTGTGTAGCTTGTGAAGCTGTTGCAAGTGCCTGGTCAGGTATGTGCTAAAAGGTGCATTGTTCTCAATTATTTGTTTGGATTCATCACTTATACCATCTCTGGCATGTACATTTGTTTAAGAAAAAAAATGGAAATTTGTTTTTTCTGAAATCTTAATGAAAAATGCAATAGTTTTCTTCTAAGATAGGCATGTGATATATATATATTTTAATGTAACCAGACACCTCCACCTTTACTCCCTGTATGTATATTAGTTGCTGTAAGGTACAGTATACAAAGGAAACATGATTTGACTATCACTTCCTTTATTTCCTGCCAGTACTTGGTTCTGCTAGCCGTTTCTGTATGATTTTGACCTGCAAAATATTGTGTTATTTCTTTATGGTATTGGACATAGCATATGTTCCATTATGTAGTTATGCCACTAATTCTAGCAAAATTCCCTAGAATTAATTTCTTATAGATGTCTCCAAACTAACTAGCTGACTATTAGAAGCATGGAGCTACCATATGTTTTGTGCTTTTTTCTTGGCTTTGTCAATCATTTGTGGAATTTAGGTGAGAGGAAGTGCTCAATATGTAAGTGTTATACTATTTTACTAAATTACTCAGGTGTTCTCCTTACTGATGATAATGAGTCTCTGTTACATAACAGCTGCACAAGGGAATATAATGAATGCCTACTGAACAGGTTATGTGCAGCAATTATCACCTGTGTCTGAGCGTGCATAACTTTGCATGTCATTATGACAGTGCAGTTACAATATAGCACTGAGTCATTATCACTTTTCAGGCAGAACTCTCAGCAGCTGTCACTGTTATTCATATAGAAGTTGTAATCACATTGATGAATGCACAAGCCAGATTTGGGTTTTTCTCCACTTGGAGTCATTGCAACCCCCCCCCCCACCCCACACACCAGTTTCTTTCTCTCATTTGTACAATTCCAAGAAATGTAACAAATCTATGAGGCAAAATCAGGACACTTTATAGTTATGACAGGGATAGATTTTAATTTTCTTCTGTATATATGATATATAATATATATGTTATTATTTAGTGCCTTGCTTCCTCTGATTTGCCAGAAAATCACATATTGCTTTTCTTATAAATGACTAAGGTCGTCACTTACACTACACAATGACTGTCTTAGCAGTATACATTTATACTTTTTTAATTTTTTGTGTGTATGTAGAATAATATATTTTACATTATTTACTTTTTTACTTATAAGGCAATGACAATATCCAAACTCATATGTTGTCTTTAACTGAGGAGGGCATTACATTGTTCTTGACTGACCTCCACAATAGTGTGAGGAGAGCTATGCAGTATTGGTAACATGCAGCTTGTGAGAAGAATGGAAAACTCCCACAACCAAGTAGGACCAGTATGGTAAGTAAAACTCTATTATGAATTGTGTTGTTTAAAATGATATTTTTTGGAGTTTGGCAGATAACTGTGGGAAGAAGCTGGTGAAGATGCTGAGAAAGAACAACAGTTCAGGAGAGTGCTATCACGTACAATCAAATATGTCAGTAACCATCCTGCAATAATTTTTTATTCTTCTTTTATCAGGCATGTGTAAAGTTTAGATGACAGGAAAGGCTTGGTAATACAGAACTTGTATGTTGTACCCACACTGTGAAAGTAGCAGATTCCAAATCCGACATCAGACCAGTGACAAGTGGAGTACCACAGGGTTCAGTCCTGGGTCCTCTCCTGTTTGGTATCTACTTCTCTGAAGTGCAGGCCAACACAGAAGTTCTTTGGCTAACAACGTTTGCAGATGACTGCAAACTAGGAGCCATAATCGAAACTCCTAACGATGTGGACAAACTACAAAAGGGCCTCACTGAGACAGATACCTGGTGTCAAAGCCATGGCCTGAAGCTCAATGCCAAAAAGTGTATTGTCATCCCCTTTGGTAAAAACTCTGTACCCATGAAATACCACATAGTTGGTAGTCTACTTAATGCCGAAAATGTGATAAGAGACCTTGGGACACAGGTGGACAGTAGTCTCTCCTTTGATAATCACATCGCCACAGTGGTCAGAAAATCCTTCTACGTGGCTCATCTCATCACAAAAGGATTCTCATCCAGAAAAAAAGAGGTCATTGTTCCCCTCTACTCATCACTCATTAGACCCATTATAGAGTACAACGCCCCTTTTGGTATGTACCTCACAAGACATCTACAACAACTGGAAAGACCACAGAAATACCTCACAAAGAGGATTACTGGCCTCAAACAGATGCACTATGCAGACCATCTCATAAAACTACAGCTTTACTCCATTGCATATTGCCTACTCAGGGGCGATCTCTGCCTAACATACAAAGCTATGTCAAACCCAGAGCTGTTGGACATGCTCCACTTAAAGAAATCCCAATCCCTCTGAGCTACACACTCTAGTGACCTAAACCTTGTCACCACAATAAACAGAACATGCTGGAGGGATAGATTCCTGTCCCACAGACTTCCCATACTCTGGAACAGACTATGTATCTATGTCAAACAGAGCTCTTCATTAGCACTCTTCAAGAAAAATTGGATGGGAAATGGGAAATTCACCTCGGGGATCACTTCTGTGGCTTGGGTGGCGAAAGCCAGGGTACATTTTTTGGCTAGGCTTGTATGGGCCCTAGGGCCGATAGCCTAGTACCTACCTATGAACCTACACATGTATGGATTTCAATGTTTGTTTTGGACTTAGATCATGGAAATTATGATTTTTTTCATATTTTGGTAAATAACTTTGCAAGGGATCATCTGAATGTACTAAGTAATACCTCATTTTGAAGACAGTATTCATAGTTCCAACATGGCAAAAGAAATGTGCCTGTATGTTGTACACATGTACAGATATCAAAGTTTGTTTCAGACTTAGGTTATGAAAATTATGATTTTTTTTTCATATTTTGGTAAAGAACTTTGCAAGGGAGCATCTGAATGTGCTCTGTAATACCTCATTTTGAAGACAGTATTCATAGCTCCAACCTGGTAAAAGAACTGTGCCTGTATGTTGTACACATGTACAGATTTCAAACTTTGTTTCGGACTTAGGTCATGGAAATTATGATTTTGTTTTCATATTTTGGTAAATAACTTTGCAAGAGATCATCTGAATGTGCTAAGTAATACCTCATTTTGAAGACAGTATTCATAGTTCCAACATGGCAAAAGAACTGTGTCTGTATGTTGTACACATGTACAGATATCAAAGTTGGTTTCGGACTTATGGCTATGGAAATTATGATTTTCATATTTTGGTAAATAACTTCGCAAGGGAGCATCTGAATGTGCTAAGTAATACCTCATTTTGAAGACAGTATTCATTATTCCAACATGGTAAAAGAACTGTGCCTATATGTTATACACATGTACAGATATCAAAGTTTGTTTCGGACTTAGGTTATTGAAATTATGATTTTTTTTTCATATTTTGGTAAATAACTTTGCAAGGGAGCATGTCAGTGTTACTCCTTACAACATGGTAAAAGAACTGTGTCTGTGCACTGTACACATGTACAGATATCACAGTTTGTTAGTCTTGTAGGATTATGAAAAGGGTTCCTATTACATTGTGGAAACTATAAAACTTCGAACACTACAAGATCAAACTTGTATGTTCAAAGATTTATAATTTCAAACAACGTAAAAAAAAAATAAAACACAGCAAAAAGAAACTCACTCTTGTAAGCAGGGGGGCAAGCCCCCCTGCACCTCCAACGTGAGGGGCTGCACCCCCACACCCCCCGCTCTTTAAATATACCAACTCCGAGATTACACTACAGTGCGGTAAAGGGAAATCTTTCCAAGAGTTAGTTTCTTTTCTTTTCTTTTTTTTTTTTCATTTTTTTTACTTAATCGAAGTTCTGGAACTTCAAACATAAAGTTTCGACCTTATGGTGTTAGGAGTTTCAAAACTTCGATAATGTAATAAGAACCCTATGAAAATTATACATTTCCAATACTTCTCATTATTATGCCCATATCCTTACAAGGGAGCATGGTGATGACACAAATGGTGCATTATTTTGAAGCTGACATTGAGATGTGCAACTTCTACACTGATATGTAGCCTCTGTCTGTAACAGGTGATGAGATATTATGCTTTGTTTATTTATCAATTATGAGAAATATTATATTAATTATATTTCTGTGAATATCTCTGTAAAGGAACATCACACAGTGATGGTTAAGGTATCATTTTAAAGCTGACATTCACACAAACAAATTAAATACAAAGTGTATGGGTCTACATGGTACACTGACCAAGATATTGTGCTTTGCTTTTCCAAAAGAGTAAAAAATATGCACAATATCAGCATTCCTTGCCAAATATTTAATAATGACTTTGATACACACTATCAACATTTACACTGTTGGAAAGGTCAGTGTCTGCTGAACAACGTTCACATTTACATTTTTAGTCTAGCGCTTATACTTAAAGAGTTATGAACATTTGTTTTCTGTATGGTATTAGAAGTGGATTTTCTGAAAATGAGCTCAGGCTGCACTGTTTTTCTTATGGTGGAATTAAGAAGACAGCTTTTTCTGAGCTAATCCAGAATGAATGAGTTAACAGCCAGTTATAGCAGTTGTCAGTTGTTCACCGTTGTACTGTGCAGGGGATACCCAAAAGGACTCACCAAGAACTGTAAGCCTGCCTATGCTCTGTTGTAATAATAATTTAGGTTAGATCTTCAGTGTTCTTTAGTCAGATAGGAAAATTATAAGTAATCAGCACAGTATTGATTTCTTTTTCCTGGTGATTGAGTTTTTGTTTGTTTATTGGAAATTGCTGTTTTATATTTTTAATCATTTTGGCTCATTATTAAATATGTTATTAACTTACATTCTGGCTGGTCAATCAGTGTTTTCTTTAGTGATTTGAGAATGATTAAACCTGCTTTAATAACTTCCCGGGTCACTCCAAAAACTGGCTGTTTAAGGTCATTATCTAATTTTCATAACTGGACACCCCTTTAAAAGGGCATTTAGGCTGTCTGATTGGTGGCAGTGGGTTACTGTATTATTTTTGGGAACAGGCACAACTGGAAACCTATGTTAGGCTTTCCCAGAAGTGTTTGGATATGTGAGCTTTAATTTAAGTGTGAGTGTATCAGAGGTCTTAAACTGGGACACATTGCTCTGAAGTGTGTAGCAAGGAGTTACATAATGGGTGGACAGAAGTATACAGCCCATTCCAAGGTTATAGAGCTTGTTTCTGCTGTGCTGTTGGGGGAAATTGTGAAATATTTCTCCAGTTTAATTGAGAGTCTCACATTGTAGTCAGTAGTGAGAATTTAAGCTCCTTAGTTACTGACCCAGGATTGTAAGGGACATGATATTATTGTTGGCAGTCTGGCAGGGTATTATCTGGATGAACACTGATGAAGGGTTTGTGACCTGAAAGCTTTGTTTCTCATTAAAATTTATTGCTTTTTGCTATGTTACTCAGTTCACTTTATTCTTGATATTTGAGCTAATGTGAATTGTTGTTTTACTTGCGTTTGTGTTGCTTAGTTATTATCCAGACATCACATTATTTGGTGGCAGCAGTGTGTAACTTTTAATTGGACTTCATTAGCCTGTGGGTAGTTGTCATTAAGGTGTGCACTCTTATCAGCCACAAAGTAAACATACAGAATCTCAGTTCACCGCAGTTTTATTTGTTTTTAGTTAGTTAGTCAGGGACAGCAGGCAAAGATGTCAGCAGAAGACTATAGTAAGCTGACAAAGAACCAGTTGGCCATGGAGTGTGAAGCCAAAGGACTGGTGCATGTCAACCTGACTAAAGAAGCAAAGATTTTAGCCTTTTATGCAGCTTCATCTCATCCCTGCCATTCAGAGGATATCCAGACTGGTATTAGGGATGTGCAGCCTGCCAAGACAGGACAATCCACATTTTCTTCAGGGGACCTGAAAATCTGGAGTTACTGGGACTGCATCAGTCCGAGGAGAGAATGGGATGACTGGAGGCTGAGGAAAGGGAGAAGCAGCATCAATATGAACTGGAGGCCAAATGTCTTGTACTGGAATCAGCAAAGAGACTATTCCTGGAGGCCAAACAACTGGAGGCTGAGGAGAAGCAGCATCAATATGAAATGGAAGCCACATATCTGGAGACTGAAGAGAGACTGAGATGTTTAGAGGCAGAGCAAAATGAGAATCAGTGCCAGCATGAAGTGGAGCTTCTTACCCTTTGAGAAGGTCATGGAGGTAATGGGGAAGGGAATAACCAGACCCCAGAAGGTGTAAAGGTCAGCAAACTTCTTTCTCAATACAGGGATGGGAATGACTTTTACAGTTTTATTCATACATTTGAGAGGATATGTAGACATCATGATGTAGTGTGTGAGCTCTGGGTTTGGCTCCTGACTCCCTTACTGCATGGTAAAACTGTTCTGGACATGTCAAAACTGTCTGACATAGATTGTTTGAATTATGTTAAAGTTAAGAACTGTCTTCTTGATTGTTTTAAACTAACACCTGAAGCTTATAGAAAAAAGTTTCATGAACACAGACGCAAGGCAGATGAAAGTCTATGTGCTTATATTGCTGATTTAAGTACATACTTTCAGAGATGGGTGAATGATTGTTATATCACCACTTTTGAGGGACTGGCAGACCTTTTGATGAGGGAACAAGTCCTCAGTACTTTGCCTGATGACAGTAGAAACTGGTTAGCAGACAGAGAGTGTGACTCCGTGGAGGAGTTGGGGAGAAAAGGGGATCTGCACTTAGAAAAACCAAAAGGTGGATACGCTCCAAAAACCCAAAGGATCACTCTGTAGATGAAAAATGAGCACTAGAAATGATAAGAATCCAATTTCGTATATTTAAGCACAACACACAGGCTATTCATCAGTAACACTACCAACTTCTTCAGAAACGGAAACAGCGTCACACAGTTAGAACTTCATTATATACTAAAAACAAAGATGTCACATGTTCTCTAAGGTCTGCGAGTCCGCATAGAAACCTTCATAGAACATACTTAATGAATGAAAACTAGTACACTCCTTGTCAAATAGAGGGCTACAACTAGAAACTGTGGAACTGTAAAACCCCCCAGTAATTTAAAAATAAAGGCTTATAATACACAGATTTCCAATAAATTATTGAAATAGACATTTTAACACATAATCATAAAAATAAAAAACTAGAGCTGCATCGGCTTAAAACACCAACCAATCATAATAATACATGTTAAAATCAAACGCGGAACATATCTCTATTTCTGTCCTATGTAACTCCTGAATGAACTGATATTTATATGCAGTACATATTAGACAAATAAAACAATAAAGAATATATTAAAATGTATGATACGCCGTACTCGGCTATAGAAATACTAACAACCTTTAAAAATAATTAAAATAGGGTCAGTGTGCTGTGAATTGCTGCCTAAGTACAGAAACAAATGAATAACCTGCACATTCAAATAAACACATACGAACAAGAAAGATCACTGTTAGTTGCTCTAAAATATATATATATATATATATATATATATATATATATATATATATATATATATATATATCAGGAATTACTTTGATGTAATCTTATGACTAAAATACCATCATCTATACAGAAATATATTTTTTCTCTTTGTCACTTTGTAGTACTATCAGGGTCTAATACACATATCTTGCACAGTTATCATATGGTAGCTTATGACTGTCAATTTATTTATAGTATTAATAATATATTTTTCTCTCTGGCAGCCCTTTTATTTATTTTTGATATAGGGAGATGTAGGGGGGGGGTTGACGGGTGTAGTTTGGGAATATTTAGATTTTTGCATCTTCAGTGCGATAAAGACTGTGAGAGAGTAACTCAAGTCTTGGTCGCATGTAGTTTTAACTTATTTTAATTAAATTTATTCTGTATAGATTATGGTATTTTATTCATAATATTACATCAAAGTAATTCCTGATATATATATTTTTTAGAGCAACTAACAGTGATCTTTCTTGTTCGTATGTGTTTATTTGAATATGCAGGTTATTCATTTGTTTCTGTACTTGGACAGAAATTCACAGCACACTGACCCTATTTTAATTATTTTTAAAGGTTGTTATTATTTTTATAGCCGAGTACGCTCATATGGTAGCTCATGACCGTCAGTCTACTTGTAATATTTATATAATTTATAATATTAAATTTTTTTCTCTTTGTCACTTTGTAGTACTATCAGGGTCTAATACACATATCTTGCACAGTTATCATATGGTAGCTTATGACTGTCAATTTATTTATAGTAGATGGTGCTGCGGTAGTGTTGTCGCCACACAGTAAGACTCTGTCCGGTTCGAATTGATTCTCAGCTAGAGCGTCTTCTGCATGGAGACATGCGTGAATGGGCGTACCTTCGTTGAAGGTTGTGCGTCAGGCCTGGCAAGCCGGTACGTAAAAATCAACTGCCAATCATTAGCGGACCGGAGTTCCACTGTGGCGACCCCTAACCAGGAAAAGCCGAAAGACACAAACAAATTAATAATATTTTTTTCTCTTTGGCAGCCCTCTTATTTATTTTTGATATAGGGAGATTTTTGGGGGGGGGGGGTCGATGGGTGTAATTTGGGAATATTTTTGATTTTTGCATCTTCAGTGCGATAAAGACTGTAAGAGAGTAACTCAAGTCTTTGTCGCACATAATTTTAACTTATTTTAATTCAATTTATTCTGTATAGATTATGGTATTTTATTCATAATATTACATCAAAGTAATTCCTGATATATATATATATATATTTTTAGAGCAACTAACAGTGACCTTTCTTGTTCGTATGTATTTATTTGAATGTGCAGGTTATTCGTTTGTTTCTGTACTTGGTCAGCAATTCATAGCACACTAACCCTATTTTAATTATTTTTAAAGATTGTTAGAATTTTTATAGCTGAGTACGGCGTATCATACATTTTAATATATTCTTTATTGTTTTATTTGTCTAATATGTGCTGCATATAAATATCAGTTTGTTCAGGAGTTACATAGGACAGAAATAGAGATATGTTCCGCGTTTGATTTTAACATGTATTATTATGATTGGTTGGTGTTTTAAGCCGATGCGGCTCTAGTTTTTTATTTTTATGACTATGTGTTAAAATGTCGATTTCGATCATTTATTGGAAATCTGTGTATTATAAGCCTTTATTTTTAAATTACTGGGGGGGTTTACAGTTCCACAGTTTCTAGTTGTAGCCCTCTATTTGACAAGGAGTGTACTAGTTTTCATTCATTAAGTATGTTTTATGAGGGTTACTATGCGGTCTTGCAGACCTTAGAGAACATGTGACACCTTTGTTTTTAGTCTATAATGAAGTTTTAACTGTGTGACGCTGTTTCCGTTTCTGAAGAAGTTGGTAGTGATACTGACGAAAAGCCTGTGTGTTGTGCTTAAATTAAATATATGAAATTGGATTCTTATCATTTCTAGTGTTCATCTTTCATCTACAGAGTGGTCTGTTGGTTTTTGGAGCGTATCCACCTTTTGGTTTTTCTACAGTTTTTATTCAGTTTAGTTTGTTAAGCGAGATCTGCACTTAGCAAGCAGAGCACCAATTCTTAAGAAAAGGATAGCCAATGCTGCACATGAACATAAGGGAATCCATAGGAGGCAGTCTAAACCACTCCAACAGAGTACACCAGTAACAGGGGAGACTACTAGTCCAAGTACACGGATAGGGATTAAATGTTTCAAATATAACCAAAGGGGCCACATAGCAGTCAAATGTCCATCAAGGCAAGGTGAGAAAGAAAAAGTGAGAGAAACGGCAGATGGGGATGACAAACTGCCAGTGGTAAGTTGTTTGGAAACAACAGGGGTGCCAAAATATCATCAACATTTATATCCTATGTTAGTAGATGGTAAAAAGGTTACTGCTAAGAGAGACTCGGCTTCTGATATAACCATTGTGAGGCCTGCAGTGGTTAGAGAAGAGCAGTACTTGCTTGCACAGTCCACTCCAGTCAGAGCTTTGGGAGGGGGACCACATTCCAAATACTTTTGGGTAGGATTCATCTTGACTGTGAGGGTGGAAGAGGAAGCAAGCAGGTATGTGTGTTTGGGGATATTCCTACAGATGCCCTGATAGGGAGTGACTTTGATGATGCAGTACCATGTGTGCATGCAGTGGCATGCAGTCAAGCTTGGAGACAGGTATGTAGGTCCAGTAGCCAGATCTCATACCTGAAGTTGGGACTGGTGTGGTGGCTATTTGAGAGAAGGAGCTGTTGTATAGCAGTAAGTCTGAAAGTGAGCCACAGCTGCTGGTAAGTACTGATATTCTCTTGGACATAGTAACTGCAAGGATGGAGGTGAGTGATAGTACCCAGACTGACAGTGAGGCACAACTGTCAGAAGTTACTAGACTTCCTGTGGAAGTGTAGGTTGTGTTTGAGAATATTCTTAAAGATGTCTTGATAGGGAATGAGTGTGATTATGCAGTGCTTTGTGTTCATGCAGTGACATGTAGTCAGGCTTGGTGAAAGGCATGTAGGTGTGGTATTCTTGGGGAGACCCAGACAGATCTTATAACTTAAGCTGGGACTGCTGTGGTTGCTGTTTCAGAGAAGCAGCTATCCTGTAGCAGTAAGCCTGAAAGTGAGCCACAGCTGCTGAGTAAATGTAAATGTAAAGTTGAAACAGGCTCAAATTACAGGTCCTACATTACAAAACTTGAAAGAGATGGCTAAGGAAGTACCTGAGGCTCAAGGAAGAGGGGAGTCTGTATACAGGAACAAAGTTTGTTGTATAAAGAATGGACTCCAAAGGGAGAGCTGGAAGATGAGGTAGTGTGGCAGTTGGTAGAGCCTGCCATCTGCCACTTTTAGCTATAGTCCCTAATAATGCTTGTACAGTTAAAATTGAAGCAGAGAAGGAAGGTTTGCTATATGGAAAGTGAACTCCTAAGTGAAGGCTGGAAAGTGAGGTAGTACGGCAGTTAGTAGAGCCTAGAGCTTACTGTCTGCCACTTCTAGCTATAGTCCCTAGTATTCCTTGTGCAGGTGATACTGAGGCAGAGAAGGAAGGCTTGCAGTACAGAAAGTGGACTGCTAAGGGAGGGCTGGAAGATGAGGTAGTATGGCAGTTTGTACAGCCTGGAGCCTACCATCTGCCACTTCTAGCTAAAGTTCCTAATATACCTTTTGCAGGTGACATTGATGTAGAAAAGGTGGCAAGTGCTTCCTTAGATATTTTCAGCAGGGTGTGTTTTCCAAGGGAGATACTGACTGACCAAGGTGCCAACTTCATGTCAGACCTGCTGACTTGTTTGTGGAAGCATTGAGGGGTGACACATTTGGAGACCCCCCCCCCTACCATCCCCAGACTAATGTAACTAAAAGATGATGCAGACATACCACCATAGACACGATAAAACTCACTGGTTTAATAAAACTCAGGATCTGAAGAAGGTTTTACTGAAAGTGCTTATCCCACATTCTTTTCGTTGTTCTGTCTTAGTGAGTTTCATTAAACCAGAGAGCTTTATCATGTCTTTGGTGGTATATCTGCATTGTCGTATAGTTTGGTTTTCATTTGGCAAGACTACCTTTAGCAGTGTGTTTTTATTTTTGTATCCCCAGACTAATAGTCTTGTGGAGAGATTAAACTCTACATTAAAGACTATGCTATAGGCATTTGCAGTCCAGTGTCAGGTGGGTATTGCTAGTCAAAAGTGGCCAGTTCCTAGTTACTAAAGAGCAAGTGAGAGCATTTCTGGGGACGGCTGCATACTATAGAAAATTTGGGCCCAGTTATAGTACAATAGCTTCACCCCTTACTGACATAACTAGGAAAAATAAACTGGATAAGGTAGTGTGGGCCACAGATTGTGAACAGGCATTAAAAAAACTTAAAAAGATTTTGGGTGGCTCCTGTGTTAGCCAGCCCAGATTACAGCAAAGAATGTGTTGTGCAAGTACATGCTTCAAATTATTGGGTGGGGGCTGTGCTCAGCCAGGTTTGCTCAGAAGGAGAAGAACACCTAATGATACATCTTAGCCGAAGACTTCAAGCTAGCCAAGAATGTTATGCAGCTGTGCAGAAAGAATGTCTAGTCATAGTATGGGCATTGCAGAAGCTGCAGCCCTATTTTTAATGAAGAAAATTCACTGTACTCACACACCACAACCCTTTAACATGGCTAAATAGAGTCATCAAGCAGAATCCAAGTTACTGAGGTAGAGTCTAGGGTTGCAAGCATATGACATGATAATACCACACCTCAGAGGGGTTAATAATGCCAATGCAGATGGACTGTCCAGGAGAGGAGTGGGTTGATATTTCCAGACAAACATTTTTCTCAAGCTTTGTTTTTCAAGGGTCACTTGAAAATCATGCTTGAGTCATGGGGGGGAAGTGAATAAATAAGACACTGTCAACTGTGCTAGCATGTCTGGCTGAAGCTTTTGTACATAATTTCAGATTAACCTGTGTATTATATGCCGGCATAACTACAATATTGTAAATAAGTTCTTACTTGATGATTTATAATCTGTTTGTACAGGATGTTTTAAAGACTTGAACAGTGTTCCTTTACATTTCTAACCATGCATATTTGTAAAGAAGATTCTAAATGCATACTGTCTAAGAATTAGCTGAGCTGCAGAAGATGTCTTTGGAATGTTGACAGTTGCTACATGTTACTGTCAGAAGCTGAAATACAGGAAAGAACTTTAGTAAAGAGCTGTTGGTTGATTTTCAAAATATGAAATGAAAAATTAGAAGTGGAACGGTTATGACTGTTAGGCTAGTCTATAAAAAAACCTGCTGAAGACAGTGGAAGTCAGTTACCGTTGTCAGTTAACAGTCAGTTATAGGAGTTATCAGTTGTTCACAGTTCTACTGTGCAGTGGATACCCAAAATAACTCACCTAGAACTGTAATCCTGCATTTGCTCTGTTTTAATAATAATTTAGTTTAGATCAGGGACAGTGTTCTTTAGTCAGATAGGAAAATTATAACTAATCAGTTAGAGTTTTTCAAAATGTTGGATTTCTATCCTACTATACTGATTTCATTTTCCTGGTGACTGAGTTCTATTTATTTATTGGAAATTACTGTTTTATATTTTTAATCATTTTGGCTCATTATTAAATATTTTTATTAACTTACATTGTGGCTGGTCAATCAGTATTTTCTTTAATGATTTGAGAGTGCTTATACCTGCTTTGATAACTTCCTGGGTCACTCCAGAAGCCTGGCTGCTTTAGGTCATTTGCTATCATTTGTTTTAATATCTAAGTTTCATACTTGGACACCCCTTTAAAAGGACATGTAGGTTCTCTGACTGGTAGCAGTGGGTTACCATATTATTTTGGGAAGGGTGAGGTCTTAAACTGGGACACATTGCTCTGAAGTGTGTAATAAGGAGTTACATTATGGATGGAAAGAAGTATACAGTCCAGTCCAAGATTATAGAGCATATTCCTGTTGTGCTCTTAGGGGGAATTGTGAAATGTTACTCTTGTTTAACTGACAGTCTCACATTGAAGTCAGCAGTGAGGATTGAAGCTCCTTAGTTACTGACCCAGGATAGTAAGGGATGTCATGCGATTGTTGGCAGTTCAGTGGGGTATTATCTGGAGATCACAGAGTTGTCATTCATACAACAGGTATATGGTTTGGAACCAGTCCTGGAAGGCACCATCCCTTGAACTGGTGCAAGGAGTAGAACCAGTCCTGGAGGGGATGTCATCCATCCAACAGGTGAATGGAATGGAACCAATCCTGGAGGGATGTCATTCATACAACAGGTGTTTGGGATGAACCAGTCCTAGAGGGGATATCATCCACAGAAGAGGTGCATGAAAAGGAGCTAATCCTGAATGTAATGCCATCCAAGTAACAAATGTATAAGATGAAACCAGTCCTGGATGTAACACCAGCCATTTGTAGTTATAAATGCCCCTCATTTGTAATAACAGCAATGCTACCTAGGTTTTAGTAAACAAAACAGATTATGTATTCGCCCTTATAGGAAATTTGTGAGTAAAACCATTATCTCCTTTCGTAAACTGGCAACAGCAATTTCTCTGGGATTAAAATTACCTAGATGGCCAAAAAAGACAGTATATCCCATGCCAACTGTGAAGGCTTAAATCTATTTAATTTATTTTACTATTTTAGTGGAAACACGATATGGAAACATTTGTTAATTATTCCCCATAATGCAAAAGTAAATAATCAGATTCAGCAAACAGTACAGTTTTGTACCTACCATAAATGTAGATGTTCGAGGATTCCCTTGCTAATGATACCCTGTCCTTATGGAAAAATCAAAAGGGCTCTACTGCCATAAGGGGGCCTGCAAACCAGACACCCTTCTGCAGAAGCAGCCAACAGAAAAAACCCCTTCCATGACAAATATTTCAATATCAGTAGCTGCCGCTCAAAAAAAAGAGAGTTGTAGTTTTTCAACACAAACAAAATTGAGATCCCAAAGCAGAGTAGGAGCTCTCGGGGGGGCTTATATCTTTGCCCTCTAAGAAACCTTGAACACAAAGGGATGCTAAAACAAAGTGGGTCACAATCATAGTGAGCTGAAATTGCTGCAGCATGAAATTATTATGAAGAAAACTTTGTTCTGGCAGGCCACTTGTCTTGTATCCACTTCCATTTTTAGATGAGCTCAGCAGTGTCCGAGGCATCTGTCGCTAAAATCTGACTGACTGTCCTGGCCGGGTCACAGAGAGTCCTTGTTTAGGTGACATTCCTGTCACCACCAAGGTATTATTTTGAAGAAGGCATATTATTATTGCGTCCCAAATCTTTGGCAGTGTGCTGTGTCCACATTTTTGAGATACCATGCAGCTCTCCTGCAGCATCCTGTTACATGATGCCATGAACCCAGAATGCCAGGAACCCTAAACCAGAAGGACTGTCCTGCAGTCCAGTTGATGACTGTAACTTGACAGATGGGGTAAAAAGTGACAGACTCTTTTGTTTGTCCGGGTTTGCACATCTGGGTGCTGGTTTAAAGCACCAGTCTCACACCCAGAAAGCACAGAGAGGGAGAGGGTACTAGACTATTTCGTTCAGCAGAACCACAGCCACATCCTAGGCATCTTAGCACCCCTATTCCCTTTTCTGAGATGTTGTTTCTTTTCTTCGTCCAAGTCAAGGAAATCGTCGCCTAAGAGCCTGAAGTAAGCTATCAGAGAGCCCTGAAGCTAGAATCAAACTAGTAGAGAACCTTTGCGAATACTCTAAGCGCGTAGGAAATAAGAAGGGCAATAACAGAGAGATACATTCTGAAATGCAGAGTTTTTCGGCAACTTAGCCTTATGGGCAC
>NC_056731.1:1628663800-1628753800 GCF_019279795.1 Protopterus annectens | reverse complement strand
CACAGGCCTCACTACAGTACAGACTACAACAGAATGTCCAGTTTCTTTTCCTCAAATATAAGGCCTCCTATACATAACATGTCTGGCAGTCTGATATATCACTGGGTTGATATCAGGAATGATGTCAGTAAATAATGATATACCGTACATATCCACCTCTTACTGCATGACAGATGGATGAAGGGTGACAGACTTGGGGGACAGAGGCACAAACACAGGGCCATCATTGACATATTGTTGTTATAAACTGAGAAAATTGCTGGTGTAACAGGGTTTGTTGTAACATATCTCTTCTGAGGATATGAAGTCAGAAACACACATGGATGTTACCATTTACTGACTGCAATCATCAGTGTATGCTACTGAATTTATAAAGACAAAAAATGTGTGAGTAACCCACCAAATCTAAGACTCCAAACTCTGGCCAGTCTGCAGATAGCCCTACAGGTGAGAGTTTTCTCAACCACATAACACTGTCATGTCAGACTTTAAATCATGCAGAACAGCCATAGCCACACAAACCCTGTTAAACTAACATTACTTTAAATGTATAACAGCAATACGTACATTCTGTCCCATGTCTGGAACATCCTCATCCAGTTTGTTTGTTGTAAGAGGTATTTCCAAGTACCCTCTGTGCTGCTGTTTGTCAGACACCCACATGAAGTCGTGCTCACAGTGAAGGAAAAGGGCCAATGCCCACATGAAGTGCTTAGTTATAGGAGTGTCTTTCCATGCAATTGGCTATAGGAATAATACCACAGCAAGTGGGTGACTCCAATTTGTGCACAGGCCATCAGCTGATCATGAGCATTACTTACAAAGGTCAAGCTGCTGCCTATGCAAAAAAGATGTATTTTTCTACATCTACCAGAGAGAGAGAGAAAGTAAGAAAGAAAGAAAGAAAGAAAGGCAAGACCATCACAGCCAGACTACAAAAAAAAAATATGTGAGACACACCTATCTACCTGTGAAATACAGCAACTGAAACAGGCAAAAAAAAAAAGTATGTGAAACAAGTAAACATGTAATGGAATGCAGTAGGGGGTATGTAAAAGAGTTAAATAGGAAGTTCAACAAATATTTCTCAACAACACTTGCCGTACTGATATACTGCTGATTATAACCCATGGCCATAGCATCTGTGTCTGTCTGTAGTGACATAGAACCCAGCTCACGCTCCTGAGTCAGTCACATATGACTACTACTGGAGTGTGGTTTGAACAATATTAACTGTGCCACTCCTAGGCCAGCTACTGGGATGTCGCATATATCCATATGTTAATTGTGAGTACTAGTATGATATACATATCTGTATCAGAAATGTGAGGGACCTGTACAGGGTATATATCCATATGTGAATTGTGAGTACTAGCATGATATACATGTCTGTATCAGAAATGTGAGGGACCTGTACAGGGTATATATCCATATGTTAATTGTGAGTACTAGTATGATATACATGTCTGTATCAGAAATGTGAGGGACCTGTACAGGGTATTTGCATAGTGAAATACTGTTGCAGTTGTGTGTGTTGAACTGCATATGATATAATGAGCTCATACCATTCAAGTGTCCAGTGTTATGCACACTGACCATATGTGTGCCTCAGGTTTGTAGTTATGTACTAAAACAATTGTGTTATGTCTGGTAAAGAATTGGCAACCTGTGAACACTGACATTACAACATCTCCTTACATTTCATTTGGCTGTTCCCGTTAGGGGTTGCCACAGCAGATCATCTGACTGCATGTCTTCCAGTCCTCTGCATCTTGCTGTTTCACACCAACCAGCTGTATGTCCGTTATCAACACATACATACACCTTACCTCAGGCCTTTCCCTTTTCCTCTTACCCAGCAGCTCATACTTTCACAAATATACTCAGCATACCTACTCATCACATGTTCAAACAAACATAATCCTGCCACTCTCTGCCTTTGGCCCCAAGCCATCCAACCTGGGCTGACCACCTAACAGACATGTTCCTACTCCTGTACACCCTCATCACACCCAGTGCAAATCTTAATGTCATAAACTCTGCCACATCCACCTCTGACTCCTGCCTTATTTTTCAATGCCACTGTCTACAACCCATATAACACAGCTGGGCTCCCCACCCTCTTGTAGACCTTCACTGTCACTCTTAATGGTACTTGTCTGTCACAAATCACACCTGACACTCCTCTCCACCACCTGCATCCTGCCTGCACTCTCTTCTTTATCTCTCCCCCACACTCCCCATTACTCTGAACTGTTGTTCCCAATATTTAAATGTATCCACCTTGTACTCATTGCATCCTCACCATTCCTCCATCCTCCCTTCCATTCACACACATATATTCTGTCTTAGTCCTGCTGACTAACATTCCTCCCTTCTCTAGACCATAGGTCAACCTCTTCAGGGTCTCCTCATCCTGTTCCCTACTCTCGCTACAGAATACAATGTCATCCGCAAACAGCACAGTCAACAGGGACCCGTGTCTGATCATGTCAGTCAAGCTGTCCATCACCACTGCACATGAAAAAGGACTAACAGCTGCTCCCTGATGTACTTCCACGTCCACCTTAAATGCATCTGTCACTCCCAAACCAGAACTCACTGCTGTCACAGTAGCCTTTTACATATCCTGTAGCTTTTTTACAGATTCCTCTGCCACTCCTGACCTCCTCATACAATACTACACTCTCCTATAGGCATCCTGTCATAGGCTATCTGTAAGTCCACAAAGACACAATGCAGCTACTTCTGACCTCGTCTGTATGTCTCCATCAACACTTTCATAGTAAACATGACATCTGTAATGATCTTCCCTTGCATGAAGCCATACTGCTGATCAGTAATCCTCACCACCCTTCTTAACCTAGTTTCCACCACCCTTTATCATTACCTCATGCTGTGACTGATCAATGTTATCCCTCTGTAGTTGCTACAGCTGTGCACACCACCATTATTCTTATACATTTATATATATATATATATATATATATATATATATATATATATATATATATATATATATATATATATATATACATACATACATACACATCCTTAAGGGTATGAGTGTGAATGCAAAGGCTGCCCAAATATCAAACGATGCACGTGTGTTACAGCAATGTGAAGACAGTGTCACTAATTTTGGTTCATAGCCCACCATGTATTTACGGCATCCTCCACATGTTGCCCCCTACCAGGTTGACAGGAATGACTGAGCAACAAAAGCATTATGACAGTGTGCCATACTGACATAGAACAAAAATGTATAGCAGTTATTACCTGTGTAAATGTATGCATGTATGGGTAGGTGTATGTGGCTGCCTCATAACACCTGACATTGGATGCAAAACAGCATGTAACTGAGCTGTATATGTTGTACACGTGTGTAATGTTAATGTGTGTGCATCCAACAGAGTTACACTTCCACAGCTAATGGTTGTTGCATTGTCCTGACACAGACATGGGTACTGCCATAAGCAGGAATATCATGTAGGAAATAGAGAGGTGTCCAACTGTGTTATGACCTTGTATCCATGCCTACTACAAACACTGATATGACCATCCACATAGCTGTATGGCCTCAACAACATTTAACTTGTACAACCTGTCTCAGTCAATGTAGAGTAAACCCTTTTGCTGGACAGCAGTAGTGCACAAAGCACATAATGAGATGCTATAATGGCTGTAGAGGGGACAGTAAGAGCAGGCACCAACTAGCCAGCATGTCATCCTTTGTCTGGACAACCACAGTAGGTCACAGGTCTATTACTGTAAGGCTGACTGTGAGTATAAATTGGACACATCCACTGAAGGCAACCAGAAGGCCATCTTCACATATTTGGGTCTCATTGATAACAAACCAGACAACCCTGTAATGGAGGTCAGTCATAGCACATACACACACACCATCGCTACAGCCAACCTGCTGCAGACACGTTTAGGTCAAACATCATCACCCTGGCTCAACATCAGTATAGGTGGATATGCACACCACACACACCACTATCCTCGTCATCATGGATCAGGTGCAAACCGCCCACTTAAACGTAAAAATAACAAGTCACCTTGGGGATTGATAACATTCCAGTCTGCATCCTACACAAACTTAGACATATGCTTCCAGCTCCATTATAGATTGTATGCAAGCCAAGCCTGAGTAGCTTTGACAGCCCATGTGCAAGGAACACAGACACTGTCACCCTTCAACACAAATGTGAATGGTGGTTTATGAAATGTATTGGCTCTCATACGGGGGAATATGACACAACAGGACCAGGGGTACAATGCATGTTCATACAGTGCTGTGTCTCATGTGTTTCTATATAGTGTACACAGTTGACAATTAGTCATGTACTGTCTCTGTAAAGAAGTCTGTGCAATGTCTGAGGTCCTGTGATGTGTTTCCCTGTTTATGTCTTCCAGGTGCCATGCTGAGGCAGCCGTACTACAATGAGCAGGAGACTTGGGCCATAACTGAGGCCATCCTGCAGAACTATACCATCCTTTTTGGTTGGGGTCGCCAAAACCAGTAGGAGCGGACTGCACTGTGGGATGAAATTGTCCAAACTGTGAATAACTTGGGCCAACATGGCCACATGTATGATCAGGTACAACATAGAGCAAGTGACCTGATTCAGCGAGCCCAGCAAGGGGCTGCTGTTGTAGCGAGGGACCATTCCACTACTGGTGGGGGGCCAGCTACACAGCCCCCTCTTACAGCAGTGGAGGAACTCCTGGCCAACCTTGGGATAGCCCCCACAAGAAGATCCACACAAGAACTTTCAGTTGTGGAGGTGGGTGGCACCCAGGCAACAGGCGAGGAGCGTCCAGGTAAGCCAAAAGTGCACATCACTGTAATGAGATTGCATTACAACTGTGTTCTTTAGAGTCTTGAGATGCATATGCCAGGGAAAAATACTACCACCATAACCATTGTATCATTCCCACTACTAAAATGGTACTGTTTAACACCTTCCTCATTCATTGTCTCCTATATGGTGCCCCACTTCTTACCAACCTTCAATCTTCTCTAAAAGTAAAGCTATCCTCCTGTTATCAGAAAATGTCTACGTTTGCTACCAGCTATAAATCCAAATACCACCACTGCAATGTCCTACACAAACTAAATTTGCTTGAACTTCCCAACCATCTTACCTACAGTCAACTTACTTATGACCATAAACTCATCTGTAACCCTCCATCTACCCCTCCCTTGCATCCTCCTTCAAAATGCAGATACCCAACAGACTTCTAAGATCCAATAACCTGAATTTTCATTAACTGCACAAGCCTGCTCATCTTCCAGGTAGACACCTACTATCCTTTTCCCTTGCTCATCTCTGGAATTCCCTGCCACCTCTTATTGATACTACAGACAACCACTCTACCTTTAAGACCCTGCTTCATTCCCATCTCAAAAGCCTCTGGGTATGTTCCTGCTCTCATCACACATGACTCATGTGTTTCCCCATTTCTCACTGAGCTTCTCTTACTACTACCATTTTCATTTGTCTTGTTTACTTGTACTCTTGCTCTACTTTTTTCTTTTTTGTTTTTGTCCCACCCTTTTTAGATTTAACAGTTTCACCTCTCATCACCCATCCTACATTAACTATGCTAAGATTTCATGTAAAACTGTAACAACAACCCTTTGTTATTTCACATTCTAACAAATGTAACAGAAATATGCAGCAATGGGGTTTTCTTATTCTATTTGACTTATATATGTGTGTAATTTTACCTTTTACATTTGTAACCATATTTTCACTACAATTGTAGATTTTTTATAATGTTATGTAATACCATCATTCTTCAATACTATTGCATAACAGTAAATGCATTGTATTCATATTATATTGCTGTTCATTGAGATTTTCTCCACAGGACTCCATTGAAAGCAGGCTCTTCTTGGACCAATAGACTATCCTGGTAAACAAACTGTAAAATAGATAAATTAATAAAATCAGTGTGTGAGGTTTATTTTTGCATACAAGTGCACATCTATGGTGAAGGACAGCAAATTGTGTAATATCATAGTTTATACTATACATGTGCATAAATGTAGCATTAATTGTGGACCAATGCATATTGTGAATCAACTAACAATGTCTCTCCCTCCCTTCTATCTAGGTCCCTTGACTCTACACAAGGTACAGCAACCTGAAATCTGTGAGTATGAGATTTTACTGTTTTGTCTCACCAGTACCCCAGGCATGTTAAGGTGTTACACACAGCCATCTGACAATATCTGCATGATCACTTGTAGTGGGGTTTACTGCCTAATATCACAGTGGATATCCAGGTGCCTATTTGCATGTAATGTCATATATCTGCAGCATACCTACCTCACAAACCTGTCATTGCAGGACATCTGGATAAAGACTGGCAAAATGCAGGGACAAAGGACCAGGAGTAGGGACATATTGTAGACATTGCTATTATACAGTGCATATGAAAGGTATACACACCTGTTAGAATGCCAGGTATTTCTGATATATGACAATTTGAGCACAATACAGAAGCCCAAACATATATCCAACCTGTCCTGTGACCGATAATCTGTACAATGCAATTGACAAACAAACAAATATGTTAGTGGAACAAATATGTGACATGGAAATTGTCCAAGAAAATAGATACATATGTGTGCACAGGGATGAAGCTCATACTGTGGTGCAGCACCATGTGACAAAATCACAGCAGTACATCATATTGGATACACACCTGCCATTAATTACGGACTCTTGGATTAACTGCAAATAACACTCAGCTCACATACCAAGGATATCCCAACATAGACCCACATGGTTCACATACAGCTTAACAAGCCACAAAGGAATCACATGTTAGAAAGGTATCAGCCTGGAGAAGGCTACAGAAACATACCCACAGCACTGCATATGCCATGGAACACAGTGCAGATAGTCATCAAAAGGTTTTCCAGATATGGTGCAACAGTGACATTGTGAAGAAGTGGACATCCCTACATGTATGTGGAAGATACAATATGAACAATGTCCAGGGAGGCTGCCAGGAGCCATACAGCAACACCAAAGGAGTGACAGACATCTCTGGCAAGCACTGTGTGTGTACTACATGTGACAACAATCTTATTTGGTCTTCACATGTCTTGGCTATATGGTGTGTTTAGAAGATGGCAGCTGTTTCTCACAACAAACAACATCCAGTCCTGGGTAACCTCTGGACATCAATACATCAGCTTTTCAAAAAGTATGTGTGTAAATGTGTTACATTGTTATGAGATCAATGTAAAACTGTATTTGTCCACAATTCGGTCATGTTATTTTGGCCATATAAAACCACTGGACAACAGCAGAAGCACACTACCCACACAGTGAAGCAGGCTGATGGCAGTGTCCTGCTTTTCGTTTGCTGTTCACAACTTTGAACTGGGCTGTAGCCAATTCGGAATGTATTATGACCAGTTTCAAACACTGGTCTCTTGTGGCTATAATCCTTCTGGTGTCTGCCACATACCTGTGTATGGGGAAGTATTTCAACATTGCACACAGCAATGGCCCACACCTTACATCCACTGAGCAAAAAGATGGCTTCACAAGAACACAATCAACAGTCTGCAGTGGCCAAGTCTGAATCCACACCTAAATACAATACACAATCTGTGTGGTGAACTGACGAGCACTGTGCACAGGGGATGGCTTTGCAATCTGACAGATTTGGAGGTGTTCTGTAAGGGAGAGTGTGCAAAACTTGCCATGTCAAGATGTTCCATGCTGATACACACCTTCCAAAGAGTACTGAATGCTGTGATGAGATGAACAGATGCTTTACCAAAGTATCAGTTTACAGGTGTGCACCCCTATGCAACTCAGCTATTGTAGTCATATCATGTACGATATGTGAACCCTACCTGATGTGTATGTTCTTCAATTGGAGTGCACAGCTTATATGTCATATGAAATGGTGAAAATATTATGGCAATATCACCAGTGTCTCATGTGATCTGTCACAAAATCATTGCATGTTAAAAAAGGTTTATACACTTACTATATCCACTGTAAGCTTGGGAAGTTGTTTCAGTAACTGCCCTTGTTTTCACATACATGTACTGCAGGCTATGCCATCTTCATATCACAGTATGACATTAAGTAGGGTCACCAATCCACTGGACCAACCAGTAATGTATCAGACACACATAGGAGGTATGAGCAGCAGACAGGAAAGATCAACCACATATGTAGATATTCCTGGAAACTCTGTACAGTTGGTAAGTGTGTTCTGTAGGTTTGGCCACAGTGTTATACAGATGAACAGCAGTAATATTTACATGGGTGCAGTGTGTTGTAGGTGAAGGACCACCACCGAATAAAAACACTCACATATCTGAGTGATGTACATTTGTAGTTATGGTAAATTGAAAGGTATGCACTGCATGTTGAGGACCAGTCCAGAGTGTGTCTGTTCCGGTCTGAGTGTGTGTCATGACTGTCATCTGTTGCCTAATGTGAGGTCTGTGGAATACCTCTGGGACACCTCACGTGTTTTGTGTGTGTGTGTGTGTGTGTGTGTGTGTGTGTGTGTGTGTGTGTGTGTGTGTGTGTGAAAGAGAGAGAGACTGAGTGTGAGTGACTGAGTGTGAGAGTGTGAGTGAGTGTGAGTGAGTGTGAGAATGTGTGTGAGTGTAGTAGTAGTAGTAATGTACATATGTTGTCTTTTTCTCACAGGTGGCCATGGTGGTTGCAGTCCCTCCCACTGGGTAAGTAGTATTACTTTGTTTGGTGACTCTTACCATGATGATACCCATAGGTGAGGCACAGGTGGGGTTGTCCGAGGCTGCAGCTGTGTCATCTATTGGCATCCCACTTATATCAACCCCATCCCCGCACACAGCCACAATGCCCACCCATTCCCTGTCACCAGTGGCCATAATAGAAGGACAGCTGGGTGCTGGCACAGAACATTCAAGTGTGGTGACTTTGGCAAGTGAGCGCCCAGGCACTGGCCATAGTCAGAGTACTGGTGAGGTCCCACGCATGCAGGCAGGTGGTGGTGCTCAAAGGAGAATGGCTGCCTGTCCAGCCCATGTTGGAAGTGCCACTGCTGCAGTAACCAGGTGCATGTTTCAGTCCATAATGGATGCACAGGCATGTAATGAATGTAACACCAGACAAGTATGCAGGATAGTGGAAGAACATCTCCCTGGTGCCCGTGGTGATTTTCGTGCACTCATTGCAGCCATACGTGAGGGCAATGAGATCACAGATAGATGGTGGGGTGGGTGAGGTTGTGGCAGTCCTCCACCCTGGAGTATCTGTACTTGAACATATGGCAGATAGGAGTCAGCGACCATGTGAAGGTAGCTCAGAACTACAATCATCTGGGCGTGCATGTGGCTGTGCACCATCACACTCCCATATGGGCAGTAACACCAGCAATAGTGAGGGTGGTGTGATATCCATGCCAAGACATGGCAGGCTATGGACATGTGGTCCTGGATGGTCCCAACAGGGTCACATATCCCACAGACATACATCACCATCAGGGAACAGTACTACCTCCGGCCTTGTCAGTGGTGGTGCCCGTGATACCCTTGGCAGATCCAGTTCCCATGTCCATGGCTGGAAGTGGTGAACTGTACACCCTGCCATGTATGGGCCACAGCTGTCCAGAAAACATCAGTGTAGTGCAGCCACATGGCATGTCTGTGCACACACACACACACACACACACACACACACACACACACACACACACACACACACACACACACACACACACACACACACACACACACACACACACACACACACACACACACATATCACAATCACAATAAACTCACCTCCACACACATGCACCACACCTGCACAGACCATGCCATTCCCATACCCCAAACACACCCATACTGTCAACTGAATGGCACAGCCTAGGGCTCTGGCAAAACCACACAACACCCTGAAACCTCTGCCAGATCACTGACATCCAAAACATCGATGCAGGGACATGCAAATATGGGTCTGATGCACAGGGCGAGCATAATAAATTGTATGTAGGTAATGCTGTGTAGGGTGCTGTCATCTGGCATTTGTAAGGGGTACACATCAGAGTGTGTGTACAGGTTAAACCATGATGCATTATTGCTATTCTTAATGCTGAGTGAATGTGTTCTCACATGCTGTATCCTGTTTGTGTTCTAGGCCTCTGTGTGTCACTAGGATGTGGCCCTGCAACAAGACCAAGGGGTATGGCAGTGTGGTAAGACATCAACCATGTCATAGGCAAGGTACAGCTGTATCTGCATGAATTTCACATGTCTGTACAACAGTGATTGCATATGCAGATTATAAGGCTGAGGGTTGTATATAGGTTTATGGTGATTGACAACATCTGTTTCAGAGTGGAGAATGGTAAGTGTGGTGGTTTGGACACACCTCTGTTTGCTAATAACCACACCCCCAGGGGGTATTCATCAAACAAACACACTGAAATTACTACACACACACACACACACACACACACACACACACACACACACATATTTGGCAGTACTGAGATCCATTGATTCATAGCTGCATATGTGTGTAGTAGGTGAATAGCCATGAAGGCTCTACAAGGCTGGCCACATGAAAAATAGTCCCAGTGTGGCTAATGAGTATACTCACTGGAGTGATCCCCAGGGGTGGGTATTGTATTCCCCATCCACTCATCCAGATGTGTATTGTGGATGGCCAGTGATGTGCATTACTTCACATGTATGTGATTTATATTCCATACCATGGTGCTGCGGTAGCGTTGTCACCTTACAGCAAGACGTTGTTGCGTTCGATTCTCAGCTAGAGCGTCTTCTGTGTGGAGGCATGCATGATTGGGCGTGCCTTCGTTGAAGGTTGTGCATCTGGGCCGGTAACTCAGCACGTAAAAATCCACTACCAAACATTAGCGGACCGGAGTTCCGCTGTGGCGATCCCTAACCGGGATAAACTGAAAGACACAACAACAACCATGGACAGTGTCTGGGTTGTGAACCTCTCCCACAAGCATGTCCTTTGGAGTGTGGACATGTGCTTGAGGTATCTGGGGCATGTTGTGTGGACATATTGGGATCTCCTGATGTAGCATTCCTGACCCAGTTTGGTGAGACATGGCTGTGTAACTCAGGCAGTGGTTGCACCTACATAGACAGTATGATACAGGTATTCATTAGAATCATAGGAGTCTGTTCATACAGGGCACGTGTATAAGGCCTGGTATTATCTTTGTAGGGTACATTTGCAGCCTCTACAGTTGTTGCAGGTGTCCAATGGTGTACATCGCAAAAGGGCCACTGTACACATTGATTGGGCTACTGAGGGGATGGAACAGGGTGCCATGTCCTTTTACTTGCTGGATAATACACAGTCAGGAGATGTAACACATCAAAGTACTTTCTGATGTCAGTGGCACTGTTGTGGTCGACAGGCATGTAGTCCACTGCAATCACACTGTGGGTACTGTCTGTAAGGCAAATTGTAGGACAACTACCAATATAGTGGTTGCTGCCTACCCAAGTGTGTTTGTGTATGATCCATGGGTGGAGAATGGTCTCTGAGTATTAGAAGGGTTGCCTATATTGTTCACTAATCCATACTGTCACATAGTCATTGCACATGGCACTAGACATTTAGGGCTGTGGATTGTCTACACCAACCTCTACAGTGTTTGACAACTGTCTTGTGATGTGGACATTGGGATATATACTAGGTCCTCAATGTAATAATTTAGCAAAACCCTCCCCCCAATGGATCCTGTTATTACACAATAATACCAACATCCACACAGGATACTGATGACGCACACACACACCCATATACACACTTGCCAGTACTGAGTTTTGAATCCCTATCTAGCTGTATATTGCTGCTATAGTGCTATGCATTTATTGCATGTGTCACAGAGCTTATAGGATGGATATTGTCCCAAGGTACTTCTAAGGTGAGGAACATCACCAGCCCTTGAAAATACTGGCATTGGGTGATGTAGTGAGTGAGAGATGTCACAAAATATTTTACCCTACACACACATTTACATTTGCCAGGAGTGAAGTTCAAACCTCGATCTAACTATGTTTTCAGACCATTATGTTACACATTTACCACATGCACCACTGACCTTACATGCTTTGGGGTTTCCAACGGGTACTTCTAAGATGAATGATATCTGAAGGACTGCTAATGTCAGGCACTGAGAAGTGTACTGGGTGTAAAAGGGGCCAAAATCTTAAAGGTACATACATATACATATGTACACACACACAAACATTTGCCAGGAATGAAATTCAAACCCCTACCTATGTAGTTACTATTATTACATTGTTCCACATTTATCACATGCACCACAGAGATTTTAGGTAGAACATTGTCCAAACATACCTCTAAGGTGAGTGACATCAGCAGTGGTGCTAAAGGAGGGGTAAGGGAAGTGTAGTAAGTGTGAATGACCACAAAATCAGGTGTGTACAGACAGACACACTCTCACATGAACACACATGCTTTCACAGCTGCTAGGAACTGGATTAGAACTCTTACCTAACTAGTTAGCTGCACTATAGTATACACTATACAGTTATTGCAAGCGCCACAGAGCGTATATGTTAGAGAGCTGTCCAAAGGTATCTTTAAAGGTGAGTGACATCAGCAGTAGTGCTAAAGGAGGGGTAAGGGAAGTGTAGTAAGTGTGAATGACAACAAAATCAGGTGTCTACAAACACACACACACACTCTCTCTCACATAAACACACAGTTTCACAGTTGTCAGGACTTGGATTTGAACTCTTACCTAACTAGTTTACTACACTATAGTATTACACAGTTATCACAAGCACCATAGAGCTTAAATATTAGAAAGCTGTCCAAAGGTATCTTTGAAGGTGAGTGACATCAGTAGCAGTGCTAAAGGAGGGGTAAGGAAAGTGTAGTAAGTGTGAATGACCACAAACTCAGATGCCTACAAAAACACACACACACACATTTTCACAGTTACTAGGACCAGGATTAGAATGCCTACCTAACTAGTTTGCTACACTATAGTATTATAGAGAGCTTATATATTAGAGAGCTGTCCAAAGGTATCTTTGAAGGTGAGTGACATCAGCAGCAGTACTAAAGGAGGAGTAAGGGAAATGTAGTAAGTGTGAATGACCACAAAACTAGGTGTCTACAAAGACACACACACTCTCTCACACAAACACACATATTTTCACAGCTGCCAGGACTAGGATTAGAACTTCTACCTAACTAGTTTGCTACACTATAGTATTACACAGTTCTCACAGCAGCCACAGAGCTTATATGTTGGAGAGCTGTCCAAAGGTATCTTTGAAGGTGAGTGACATCAGTAGCAGTGCTGAAGGAGGGGTAAGGGAAGTGTAGTGTGTGTGAATGGCCTCAACCACATTAATCTAGAAACACACACACTCACACACAACTTAACATTTGACAGGACTGAGATTACAATTGCTACATGGATACTTATTTGGACGGTAGTGTCACACAGTTATCACAAGCACCACTGAGACTATAGGGCTGGGGTTAACCAAAGGTATTTCTACAGTAAATGACATCAGCACATCATGTGATATAAGCCAACGGAATGTGTACTGGGTGGGAAAGGCCTCATAATGGGATTCTCTCTGTCACTGTCTGTCTTTCTCTTCCCCATGTCGCTGTGTGTGTATGTTTGACATATATTATGTTGGCATTAGATATGTGCGAGTATTCCTACCAATGTGTGCGTGTGTGAAGTATCAGTGGTGTACAATTTGGTGCGTGTGCACAAACAGTTATAAATAACCAATATCTGTAGTCCCACTGTGTTGTGACACATGGGCTTCATTTCTCTAAGTGTGGGAGCATGACCTTCTATATTGAGTGTGTGCATCCATTCCAGGGAGGGTTGGACTCCAGTTCAGGGTTTTGTGTGCTACAGCTACACCTCGCAAACTGTTTCTGCAGGATATCTGTAGAGAGGTTGCCAATATGGAGACACAATGGGCATAACATATGGGGGATACTGTAACTATTGCTGTCTGTGCTGCTTGTGTAACATGTTTGGTTGTAGCATAGATTTTCTGACATATGTACTGTTTTACACTGTGATGTATCATGTCATCAACTACTGACAGTTATCATTATTTGCTCACATTTATTTTCCAGGGAAATACAGGATGAAGGAAGCTGTGACCAATATTCTGAGGCATATAGACTACACATTCTGACACACACCTGCCATTGTAGATGGGTAGCTACAGACAACAGACTGCTGGTTCTGTATAAATGGTCCAGAACCTTGTTAGTAAGCTGGTTGGGGATATGCTCCTTGTGCTTTTCTCAACTACATGGAATGGCCATATCCTGCTGGGGCCATACCTCTCAGCTGTACAGATACACCCAGGTTATCCAGAGGAAGGACTCGTATATCTGGTCAGTTTGCCTTCACATTGTGGTTTACAAGCAGTTTTGTTGTTATTCATTCATGGGTTTGCAGTCAGGAAGTAGTATGGGTGGACATTAGGGTTTCAGACTTCATACACTCCATGACATCCATGCTTCTATACCCCCAGTCTGTTATTCTCATCTCTTCCTAACATTATGCAAGCAATATCTCAGAGGTATCCTTATAGTTTGGCCTTTATCCCAGCAGCATTTATGGCCTGGAACACAGTCCTTGCAGTAGGACATGGGGAGGCATGCTACTGGCATGTGTCAACATGGCCTTGCATTTGCTTTCTGTTTACTGTGTTAGAGTGTTAGCTGCAACCCCCTGACATTCCGTGCATTGGCACTATGGGTGAGGCATGGGCCTTTGCCAGAGGACTGTAGGCCATTTGAGAGTGCTGCAGGCCATCTGTTATTGCATTTCTATATGGGATTATTGGGGGGGTGCACACCTGCAGACTTTAAACATTTGCAATGGCTGTATTGGTATTTTGATTATTCTGTTGGCTTCCATTTCATATTGTATTGTGACCTATCATGCAGAAAGGAGGCATATCAGTAGAGTACACATGTTACATTTTAATGGCATTAATTTGAGTTTCAGACTTCTTACACTTCAGAACTAGAATGCAACTGCCAGAAATGTTGTAGTTTGTCTGTGTAGGTCTGGTGGGGGGCTGTTCACTATTGTCATCATTTGGGGTCTTATCCCAGCCTTTCTTTATGGTCATCTACACCTGTCCTGCTGTGTGAGGCTGATGGTGGGTATGTGACCCTCAGTGACATCCATGTGTGTGACCTATTGACACCCACAGTTATTTGGGCCATGACATGTACTGCAGTGGGGGTTGTCACCTTCTGTAGTGCTGCCTAGTATGTTGACACCAGTATTTGTTGTGAATTTCCTGCTGTCCCATATAGCTGTCTGATGCTATCCCATTCAGTCACCTAATTCCCTTGCATGCTTGTATCCTTATCATACATACAACTATGAGAACATACTACTCCATTCAGTAATTTATAGGAAGGGTGACTTACCTTGTTGCTGAGCCAGTATTGAGGACGATGCTGGAGGGCTGACTATGTTGGATGCACATAGTACACTCCCTATACATGGTAAAGCACAGGTAGTGTCATGTTTGGCATCCCTTTTACTGTATGTGTGAGTCGGAGAGAGGTATCAGTCCCTGGGTCCCTGCAGTGTCAGTGTGTGTGTGTGTGCTATGCATTGCCTCTTTGCCAAGGCCTGGGCATACTGGGCATGCCTCCTTCTGCCTACAGGGGCAGGCTCAGAATGTTCCTCTTCTGAGTCCTTCTGTCCCTGTGCTGGCCTTGGAAATGGTGGGGGGCTGTGTGGCCCTGCCCAGTGCTGTTCCTGCTGCAGCTGTTTCCACAGGATCATATTGTGTAGCATGGCACATACTATGAACATTTGTGTACATGTAGCTGGAGAATACTGCAAGGCTCCACTGCATATGTCAAGGCAGTGAAACTATGATTTATGCATCCCAAACACAAGCTCTACAATGATCCTGGTTTGTGCATATGCCTCATTATGGTGTTCTTGTTTGGGTGTGTGTGCATTTCTGATGGGTGTCATCAGCCATGGCTCCAGTGCATAGCCAGCATCCCCCACTAGATGGCCATATGGGATTCCCCGCTGGCAAACGCCTGACAGAGCTGTGAGCAATACCAGATAGGGGAGTCGTGATAGCTTCCAGGGCTGCCAGCACACACATTCATGATAATGCCCTGGGCATCAAACATGACCTGGCAGTTGATTGAGGGGAAGCCCTTGCAGTTTATGTAGACCCTACCCCGCTCACCGGGTGGTGCTTTGATGTGGATATGCGTGCAGTCTATAGTACCAACTACCTCAGGGTATTCTGCTATATGGTGGAAGAGACGCATACTTCTGGTCAATACCTCATGGGTGGTGGGGAAATATATGTGCTCATTGGCATGTGGTGTCATGGCATGCAGGAACTGGTGGAATACCCTTGATGCTGATGCCTGTAAGACCCCCATGATATCCCCAGTTGGTCTTTGGAAGGTACTTGTGGCTAGTATTCTTAAGCCTACACATACCTTGGTATCCACTGCACAGATTTGCCAAAAAAAAGTTTAATTTTCATAATTAATAATCACTTTTTAATGCCAATGGCCTTATATTTGGCCATTGGCATGTGTAATGTACATAATACATGCTTTACCTCTATTAATTGAGTGTGAGGCATAGCCAGCACAGCTCAACAATTTGCTGTAGAATGTCCCTGTCCACCCTATAGTGCTCCACTATCTCCAGCTCATGTAGGCCCTGGTAGGTTACCTTGGGTTTGTACATTCTCCTCCTCCTTTTCACTGTGGGTTGGTTGTCAGCATTCTCCTCCTCACCACCCTCAGTCTCTACCACATATTGAAGGAGTAAAGCAGCTGCAGCCTCTAATATTTTTAGTTAGTTTTGCCACTTAAAAGTCCCCCATCTGTATACACTGGTTGTGTAGAGTTTGTGGGAAAAAACAGTCTGTAGGGTGTTTGCATAGTTTATAGTAGTGTGCTGGGCTGCTGCATGTCTAAGTGGTTAATTCTGATACATTCCACCTGCCAGCTATGCTAGTTCTCCTTGATTGCCTTCCTAATGCTGTTTCCCCAAAAAACAGTCTAAAAGGTGTTTGCATAGTTTATAGTAGTGTGCTGGGCTGCTGTATGTGTATTTGGCTGATTCTGATACATTCCATATGCCAGCTATGCTAGTTCTCCTGGATTGCCTTCCTACTGCTGTTCTCCTGGATTGCCTTCCTACTGCTGTTTCCCCTACATCCAGTCTGAAAGTTGTTTGCATAGTTCATAGTAGTGTGCTGAGCTGCTGCATGTGTATTTGGCTGATTCTGATACATTCCACCTGCCAGCTATGCTAGTTCTTCTTGATTGGCTTCCTACTGCTGTTTCCCCTTCCCAGTTCCTCCCTTTTTAAGCTCCGAGGTGCACCGCACATAGCCAGTGCTGAAATGTAAATAGTGCTGCCATTTCCCCCTTTTTTTGGTTTATGTTTAAAACCTGGTGCATGGCGCGCACACCCGTTTAGGCTATGTACACAGTGCACCCCATTCCTTAGCTGCCACAGAGCTCCAATGAGCTTACAGCAAGCATGACACATCGCCTTATGAAGTCATTCAGCTCTTACACTTGCACTCTTGTGTTGCTGCACTTACACAGTTAGGTACAAGCTGACACTTTGTAGAAATTTGTGATTCAGTATAACTCCCCTCATTTGCATACCCCAGTGTGTAGGTCATTAGTTACTGCACTAAAACGGACCCTTTCCCCTTGATCACCAGTGCTCCCTGGTATTTTTTACATTCTGCATGCCATTGACTATAATGACAAAATGCAGAATTAACTTAAAACTGACTTTTCTCATTTTTTTTTTATTTTCGACACGATCTCGTTTGCACGTCACTGCCCTAAGCACAGCCGAGATCGGCCCAAAAAAAAAAGTTTAATTAAAAAAAAAAATAAATAAACTGTTTTTAATGCCAATCACCTTATATTTGGCCATTGGCATGTGTATTAAACATAATACATGCTTTTACATGAGCTGTCATGCCTCTGTTTTGTCAGATGCAGAAATGTATTTGTTTACTAGCCGAATACATTTCTGCACTGACACTTTTCTAGCACGGAGACCTGGCAACTTGGTGGTTCGCAAAATCACCTCATGGTTTTCACCAGCAAATGAGGTGATTTTCATATTTGCCGGTTTTCCATGCTAGAACAGTGTAGTGCTGTTCGTGCATGTGAAAACGGCACTTTCCTGGATTGCTCGGCAGCCATTTTCCATGCAGGAGCTATTGCACTGTTCTTCCAAGGAAAATCGGCCTTCATGAATCCGAGGGAATATGATTGACTTTGTGAAATGACGATCAAGACTAAACAACAAAAATCTACATTTTTGAAGGGGAACAAGTCCACCTGCCTCCCCCTACACCCCTTGCATATTATATATATATATATATATATATATATATATATATATATATATATATATATATATATATATATATATATATATCTATATACCAAATCTGAGAATGCACAACAGTGGGGGAAAGGGGAAATGCCCTGATCCTTACTGTACCGTGATCTTAATACAAAAGCTTCAGTGTTTTGGGAAGTCGATCATATGGTGTTGACCATATGAAGTTCAGCTTTCAGGAATTTCTATCTTCTTAAGTGGACAAGGGGGCACACACACTCACACACACACACACACACACACACACACACACACACACACACACACACACACACACACACACACACACACACACACACACATATATATATATATATAGATCCCTATCAGTTGATTGAGTTTTCCAAAACTTGAAATTCATGTAGTCAAGACCATATGATTTAGTTTTTGAAAACTTGAAGCTTTTGAATGGGGTGTTGGGGGTGAAAAGTAAATTTTTTTTTTTTTTGTTTGTTTTTTATGTTTGAGTTTTCAGAAATTTGATCATATGGTCTTGTCTGTATGAATTTAAAGTACATAAATATATATATATATATATATATATATATATATATATATATATATATATATATATATATATATATATATATATATATGGGTCTACTTCATTTGATCAAAAGACCATTTGACTGAAACCCATTTGATCAAAATTTCATTTGATCGAAAACCAGTATTCAAGGCATAAATCTGCGATTTGTCCCCCTCCCCAATGTTGTGCGACCCTGGAGTTGGTATATATAGTTGGGGTGTGTGGGGGCAAAGCCCCTCACCTAGTTTCTTTTAAAAGAAGAAAATAACACAAATAGTACAGATTTTAAATGCTGCGCCCCCACACCCCCCATCTATATATACCAACTCCGGGGTCGCACGACATTGGGGAGGGGGACAAATCCCTGTTATTTGCCTTGAAGACTGGTTTTTGATCTAATGAAATTTCGATCAAATGGGTTTCAGTCAAATAGTCTTTCGATCAAATGAAGTAGACCCATATATATATATATATATATATATATATATATAAACTATTATTATAGACTGAATGAGCAGAACATCAGTGTTCATAATTTCAACATAAAAGCATTGAAACACAGACCCCCCCCCGGATTCAGCAAGCAGCCATGCAGGAATAAGTTAGTCCTGCATGGCAGGGAACATTCCTGTTCAACATGGCAGCGCGCCATGCATATGTATGAAGGCGTGCTTCCATGCTGTAAAATGGGCAAGGTTCCATTTATGAGCACAGGGGGTGTGTCTGAAAGCAGAGCTGTCACAATACACACGCCCCTTTCATTCCAGAATTGCCGTTCGGCAATTTAAAATGAGCAAGAACACTCGTAACACCCCCAACCCTTCAGGGTAAGAAATCTAGACAAAGCCATAAGGAACCTACCAAGCAAAAAGTAGATAGAATAACAGATTTAGTCCCCACCAAGCCAAAAGTTGATAGAATAACAGATTTAGCATAAGCACATAGCGCACACCTCCCAACCCATCAGAGTAAGGAATGTAGACAAAGACATAAGGGACAATCGTCCCACAAAGCAGAAAGTTGATAGAATAACAGGTTCAGCATTAGCATGGATATTCTGAAGAGTACAAATAAAAAAACACAATAAATAATTTTTTTGTATATGCAATAAAGTTTAAGCGTAGCTGTGCAGGTGTGTCTGTTGCTTAGCTATGTTTAGCCCAGCTGAAACGGCACGATAAGTTAAAAAGCAATAGACAGCCAGCATAAGTGCAATAGTGTAGTGGTTAAAGTGTATGCCTTGTATCTAATTATTCACGTTACGAGCCTCACCAAAGCCATTTCCATTTTGTATGTGTAAACATTAAAATTTTAGTTTTTTGCATAGTTATGTAAGAAGTAACTGATTTTTCTCATCAAGAGTAGTGTATTAAGCCCGGATGTGAGATGTCAGTGTATTTTAGTAGTGAAACCCCCATATAAACACAAGTGCCCTATACATTATAGTCACACAAGAATAAATTAATCACAGCACATTGGGGGATGTCAGGGAAGGTAAATAAATCTATATTATGTAATGAATGATGAATCAATCCCATACAGACAGTAGATCTATATAATAAAAGATAAGAAATGCTAAGCATTGCACAGCTATGTTGACCGGGTGTAAGCATTGTGTACATATGAATACTAAGCAATGGATAGCCCAGCTAAGTGGATTTGCCCATTGGTAAGCAATGCTGAACCTGATCCTTTAAGCACTGCCAACTTTAGCTAAGCAGGTTTGTCCATAGCTTAGCTTAGCTCAGCATTTCCAAAACCATCCAATCGTGGTAAAGGGTGGGAAAATCGGCTGTATTTAAACCCTGCAGGTGGGAATACAGTTCATAATTGGTTGTAGCTCTCCACTGTAGGCAGTATGGCATGTGTTGGAGAGGTCATGCACTTCAGGGGGCAGCGCTGGGGCATACAGGAGTCCAAGGTCATGGTAGGACTCCTGGTAAAAAAACATGACATGAGACTGCTGCAGGACTGGTACCAGTGCTCCTGATATTAAGCGGAAGCCTGGGAAAGTATCGCCCATGATCTCACCAGTGCCGCTGGTATCCCTCGGATTGGTGAGCAGGTCCAGCACCACTATGCTGACTTGAAATGGAGGAAGAGGGAGCTCTTAGAACAGTGGGTCCAAGAAGCAAAAGACAGGGGAGATGTCCCAGCAGTGTGTAAGTATTCATAGCAATAATTGTTTACCAAAGTCCAGCCTGTGTATGTGATGGAGAGGTATGCATAAATGTTCCTCTATTTTCATTACAGCTGCAGCTGCAAACAAATGCAATCTGAGGGTCATGCTGCTCAATGCTATAAGTCTAAATCTCAAAATGCACTCACGCAAAGCACTCTTTAAAATGGAGAACATCGACATTTGTGCTGTAACAGAGATCTGGTTTAAAGCAGCAGAAAGTACCCCATGCACTACCAGGCTATAACTCATTCCTCACCTTTTGGCCCCAGAACTTGGACTGAAGCTCCAAAGGTGGTGGTGTTTCCATATTCATAAAGGATGCGCACACCTCCAGACTGGTAGCCCAACACAACACATCAGAAATATTTCAGGTGCTGCTAACAATGGGTAAGACAGAGATTCAGGTTGTAGCCTACTATAGGTCCCCAACCATGTCCCAAGACTCGCAATCCATGTTCCTAAGCATCCTGGAGAATATTAGGGTCCAACCTAACACTCTCATATTGAGTGACTTCATCTACCCCTCCATTAACTGGGAAAACTACTCATGTACCAATACACTTGCCCAGTGTTTCCTGGAATTCATTAATTCAAATGCCCTGGACCAGCTCGTTCTTATCCCAGCTAGAGGTAGCAACATCCTTGACCTGGTCATTACTAACATGGGCGACCGTTTCTCTACACCAATAGTCAACCCCTCCCTGGTTAGATCCAACCACAAACTAATCACCTTGGAAATCCACATCCCTCCCACCCCCTGCAAAGGTAAGCACAATGAAAAACTTCTGCAAAGCTAACTTTGAGCTCCTAAAAACAGAGGTGGCTAACTTCAAGGCACCCATTTAAATGGAGAATAGTTGCATGACCACTGAATCATACACCAATGCACTGTAAGAACATGTACACAAATGCATGGATCTCGCCATACTCAATAGAACCAAAGCACTCTCCTCTAAAAAAAGGAACCCAATCTGGTAGTCCCCTGCCATAAGTAAACTCTACAGCAGAAGGAAAAAACTGATGTGGAATAAAGTGAAGTTCCAAGACTGGAAAAACTCCCTTATCAGCCTCAACAAAAAGTTGAGCTCCTTACCAAATCCTTTAAAGCTAGCTATGAAAACCGAATTGCAGCAGATAGTAAAGACAATCACAAGCCCTTCTATAGTTATGTAAAGAATCTCCACGGCAATACCCAGATTTGCTCTGAGCTACTGCACAATTGTACCTCCTATGCCAACAGATGTTGCCAATATACTGGCCGACAGATTCAGTGACAAATTTACCCCTCCCAAAGGACCAATCACAATACCAGTAGATTGGCAGGCACCCAGTATTACTGCTGCACAGGTTAAAACAGCACTGTCCAAGGCCAAGAATACAGCTTCTATGGGACCTGACAACATCCCATGTCAGGTAGCACAATGCCAGGGAAATCCTATGAGCTAGGGTTGTAAAAGTTCCAAGGCCATTAGCCTAGTACCCACCTATGAACCTATATGTTAATTTTCAGTCAAATATGTTAGATGAACTACAGAGTGAACTGGCACCACACCTATGTGTCCTGTTCAATCACAGCCTCACCTCAGGTTTTGTCCCTACCGAATGCTGCACTGCTACAGTCATCCCTCTCCACAAAGGAGGAGTGACTACAGACCCTGAGAACTATTGCCCCATTAGCCTGACAAGTCTGATATGCAAAGCTATGGAATGCATCATCATGGACCTAATAAACAAGGATATAAGGAATCTCCAAACTCTGGACCCCACACAGTTTGATTTTGTGAAGGGTAGATCATGCCTGCTCAACCTGGTCGACTTCTTTGAGTCAGTCACCAGAGCTGTGGATGAAGGCAAGGTGGTTCACACAGCCTACCTTGATATGGCCAAGGCCTTTGATACCATTCCCCATTCAGGAATTATAGAAAAACTCACTAAGCTAGGCATCAACCCCTTTATCACTACATGGGTTACAAACTGGCTCACAGATAGAACCCACAGTGTGAAAGTAGCTGACTCCAAGTCAGACTGCCGACCAGTCACGAGTGGAGTCCCACAGGGTTCGGTCCTGGGTCCTCTGCTGTTTGGTATCTACTTAAGTTCAGGCTAATATGAAGGGAATCTGGCTGACAAAGTTTGCAAAGTTGGGGGCTGTTAGTAACTCACTAAGTGATGTTGACATCCTGCAGAAAGGCCTCACTTAGTCCAACAATTGGTGTCAGAACCATGGCCTTAAGCTCAGTGCCAAAAAATGTGTCATCATCCCCTTTGGGAAAAGCTCAGTTCCCATGAATTACCACATTGATGGTAGTCCACTGAACACAGAAGGCATTATGAGAAATCTTGACAGCAACCTCTCTTTTGACCACCACATTGCCACTTTGGTCAGAAAGTCCTTCTATATGGCACATCTCATTATTGAGGATTTTGCATCCAGGAAGAAAGAGGTCATTGTCTCCCTCTACTCTTCCCTCATTAGGCCAGTCATCGAGTACAATGCCCCATTTGGCATGTACCTCACTAGACACCTGCAACAACTGGAGGGGCCACAAAAGTACCTCACAAAGATGATCCTAAGCCTTAAACAGTTGTCCTATATGGACAGACTCAAAAAACTCCAGCTATTCTCTGTCTCATATTATAGGTTCATAGGTTCATAGGTTCATACTAGGCTATCTGCCCAAGGGCATTTATAAGCCTAGCCCATAGTTATGTGGCTTTCGCCACCCCTTTAGTTTGAATAAAAACTATGCCTATCATTTTGCTGTGCCTCTGTCAAGCAGTGACACTGAAGTAATCCCTGGGGTATATCTGCAATCTCCCATCCATTGGTCAAGATTCCTCTTGAACAAGGCCAGAGAGGTGCTCTGCCTCACATGTACCGGGATTTTGTTCCACAGCATAGGGAGTCTCTGGGTGATGAATCTGTCCCTCCAGCACGCTCTATTTATAACCGCGTCAAGGTTTAAGTCTCCCGCCTTGTGGTTCTGAGGGATCTAGATTTTTGAGGTGAAGCATATTCATCAAATCTGGGTTTGACATGGCCTTATATGTCAGGCACAGGTCACCTCTGAGCAAGCGTATGAGACTGAATAGAGCTGGAGTTCTTCAGTCGGGCAGCATAAGACATATTTTTGAGACCCTTTATCCTTTTGGTGAGGAACTTTTGGGGCCTTTCAAGCTGCAGCAGGTGTCTGGTCAGATACATTCCGAACGCGGCATTGTACTCAATCATAGGTCTAATGCCTGATGAGTACAGGGGACATGACCTCCCTTGATCTAGATGTGAATCCCTTCATGATCAGGTGGGCGATATAGAAGGTTTTCCTAACTACTTTAGCAACATGAGTGTCAAACGAAAGGCTACTGTCAACCTGGGTCCCCAGATCCCTGATGACTTTTTCTGTGCTCAGTGGATTGCCACCTATATGGTAGCTAGGGGTAACCTTGTTTTTCCGAAGGGTATGACTATGCATTTTTGGCGCTTAACTGCAGGCCATGGCTCTGGCACCAGTTATCTGTTTCTGTGAGGCCCTTCTGGAGGATATCTGTGTCAGATGTGTTTTCGACTATGGCTTCAGTTTGCAGTCATCTGCAAACTTTGTCAGCCATAACCCTCCTGTGTTTGCTTGTACTTCAGAAAAGTAGATGCCTAACAAGAGTGGACCCAGGACTGAGCCCTGTGGGACACCACTTGTGACAGGCTTTGAGTCTGACATGGCTCCAGCAACTCTGACCCTGTGGGTTCTGTCACTTAGCCAGTTTGCAACCCATCTTGTGATGTATGGGTTTACATTCAAGCTGATGAGTTTTTCGATGATACCTGAGTGGGGTATTGTGTCGAAGGCCTTTGCCAGGTCGAGGTAGGCTGTATGGACTGCCTTTCCCTCTGCCCACTTAGAGGTGATCTCTGCTTGACTTACAAAGCCATGTCTGACCCAGCTCTGTTAGAAATGCTACATCTAAAGAAATCCCAATCCCTCTGCACCACATGCTCCAGAGACGTCAACCTCATTACCACAATCAACAGAACATGCTGGAGGGACAGGTTCATAACCCAGAGACTGCACATGCTATGGAATAGACATCCTATACATGTCAAACAGAGCACCTCACTGGCTGTCTTCAAGAAAAATCTTGATGAGTGAATGGGAAATAGAACTTTCACCCCGGGGATGATTCCAATGGCTCTACTCGACAGAGGCACTGGGAACTAATGTCAGATGGCATGATACCAGCATAATCCCATGCGCTAGGCTTGTAAAGATTCCAGGGCCATTAGCCTAGTACCCAGCTATGAACCTATATGGGGTTTATTTTAGAAGACCGAATGTTTAGGTGATCAAACACCTAAACATTGATCTTCTAATATCAAAAGCAAAAAAATGGCTAATGGCCGATTTAACGCAGGGAGAGATTTCCCTTGGCTGTTCATTGGAGTTTGCTATTTCCCTACTGTTGAGCAATCTCGGAGTTGGTATATTTAGTTAGGGGAGGTGTGGGGGGATGTGAAGCCCCCCACTTAATTTAGATGTAAAGTAATGTTTTTTGTGTTGTGTCTGAGGGACGTGTTTCCCTGGGACGTTTGACATTGTGCGGTTCAATAGTAGAAGATCAATGTTTAGGTGTTCGATCACCTAAAATTTTGGTCTTCTAATATAGACCCTATATATTAATTTTCAGTCAGATATGTTAGAAATGTATCTCATGCATTATCTGTAAGTCTGTACAAAGACAAATGTAGGCCTATAAGACTTTGCTGGAAGGGTTAGTGAGACTGATTATTAAGTAACTTCTCATGTATTGAATCCTTCACTTACAGTAAGGCAGTCTGCAATTTGGTCCTAAGCCTGTCCGTTTGTCAGAGATCATGCTCTGCAGTGGATAACTGGATACATATGAAGGTAATGAACACAACAGCAAACATGATACTTCATACATCCCAAGTAGTTACAGGTAGAGGTAGCAGCAAGTCAGAGGCTAATCCTGAAAACTTCAAACTGAAACCTACTGATAATTGCATTTTTTCAGCGATTTTAAGCTAATTGTGCCTTTCATAAAGCTTTTTATTTAATTCATGTATTTTTTTTTACGTTTTAGTAAGAGCAGAGCCCACCAGTTGTCAAAATGCCAAATTGTGCAAAGACTGGCAACAGACTGGCTCAGTTTAAGAAATTGATATACAGATTAAACTTGTTTTTATTTTAAGCTCTATGACTTGCATCAAAGAACATATCTGTAAGTGCTTTTATTCGCATAGTATAGTTTGCAGTGCTGTGCACATGCCAAGGTGCATCAAAGACCAGATCTGTAAGTGCTTTTATTCGCATAGCATAGTTTGCAGTGCTGTGCATATGCCAATGTGCATCAAAGACCATATCTGTAAGTGCTTTTATTCACATAGCATAGCTTGCAGTGCTGTGCACATGTCAAGGTGCATCAAAGACCATATCTGTAAGTGCTTTTATTTGCATAGCATAGTTTGCAGTGCTGTGCATATGCCAATGTGCATCAAAGACCATATCTGTAAGTGCTTTTATTCGCATAGTATAGTTTGCAGTGCTGTGCACATGCCAAGGTGCATCAAAGACCATATCTGTAAGTGCTTTTATTCGCATAGCATAGTTTGCAGTGCTGTGCATATGCCAATGTGCATCAAAGACCATATCTGTAAGTGCTTTTATTCGCATAGCATAGTTTGCAGTGCTGTGCACATGCCAAGGTGCATCAAAGACCATATCTGTAAGTGCTTTTATTCGCATAGCATAGTTTGCAGTGCTGTGCATATGCCAATGTGCATCAAAGACCATATCTGTAAGTGCTTTTATTCGCATAGCATAGTTTGCAGTGCTGTGCACATGCCAAGGTGCATCAAAGACCATATCTGTAAGTGCTTTTATTCGCATAGCATAGTTTGCAGTGCTGTGCATATGCCAATGTGCATCAAAGACCATATCTGCAAGTGCTTTTATTCACATAGCATAGTTTGCAGTGCTGTGCACATGCCAAGGTGCATCAAAGAACATATCTGTAAGTGCTTTTATTCACATAGCATAGTTTGCAGTGCTGTGCACATGCCAAGGTGCATCAAAGAACATATCTGTAAGTGCTTTTATTCGCATAGCATAGTTTGCAGTGCTGTGCATATGCCAATGTGCATCAAAGACCATATCTGTAAGTGCTTTTATTCACATAGCATAGTTTGCAGTGCTGTGCACATGCCAAGGTACTGTGTGGCCTCAGCTTAGTGGTATGATGTGGGTGCCTGTGGAAATAGTTCTGGAATGCTCCCACTTTCTGTGCCCATTAGGTACATGTGCAGGGTATAAGAGGCCAGAGTGATGTCCCACCCTAGCGGGTGTAGTTCACATCTTAGTAGTCTCACTTTAAAATTTACCTCTTTATTCCAATTTTAACCTGCTGCTAGGAAGATGCAGTCTGTTAAAGCCTACAGTCGTGCCCCAAGCCGGCCTAAAAAACAGACCAAAATGCTTGTTCACCTGCTGTAGGCATCGTACTTTCAAAAGCTGGGGGGTGTCACAGCTGGCAGCACCTTGAAAAAGACAAGACATCCAGTCGGAGTTGGGGGATCATCTGACGTCAATCACAGGTATCCCCAGCTCTGGTAAACAATGCCACCACAGGTATGATGACCTGTAGAGGTAAAGGGGAAACCAGCTGACTAGGTGGATTTTAGATGTGCTGGCAATGATGCCATATATATATATATATATATATATATATATATATATATATATATATATATATATATATATAACTATAGCGTGGGAATATCACATATATTTTGAACTTCTTCCTGAGTTACTGTTCATTTCTAATGTTAATTATACTATTTTGTGATACCATGATATAAACTGCAATTGAGTAACAAACATTTAATAATACTGCTGAACTGCTATACTTCTGCTGGATTAACATGATCATAACTCAATTTTCCAGTGCAATTTTAATTCAGAAGTCTATTTAAAACTTATAGGTTGGACTACCAAGAACCATTGCGGCAAGTTTCAGTGAAATGTGAAATATTATTTATAATCTATTGGGGATTTTTAGACCTTTTTCAAGTTCTGCAATTGCTACATCTAGAGGTACCACATACCTCATGGGGGAAGGGGAGAAGATGAAGTCACAAAAGGGTACTGGACTGCATATTGTTCATTAGGTTTGCATTAATGGAAACTGCAATGCCTTAGGCCCTGATTAATGAAATATTTTTTCAAGTCTGATTAATGGTGAAAACATCATCACGATATAATTTTAGTAGTAGCAATGCAAAATTCATGCAAAGAAAAGAGAACATTAATGGTAACAATTCCTTCCACCGTAGATTAGAAACTTATTTATTCATTTATTTTGTTTGTTTACTGGGATAGTATGCTGATCACAGCTGATTCTTTGCAGGCACAGCCTGGGTGAAGAGCTTCACAAAAAAATAAAACAAAACAAATTCACAGATACAGATGATCACAGAAGGTAGATATCCCTATAGAAAATTGAACAATATGTAAATATTAATAACAGAGCAGAGAAACACGTGAATTAATCTTAATAGTAAACATGAGAAGGGAACAAAAGGTCAAAGTAGAAGTGATGCAGGTGAGGAGGGAGTTAGTTTATGTGTCCAATGGAAAACCACTTACAGTCATATTTTTCATGGAGGTGTCTTTTGAGCTGTGAAACACTTGAAAGTCATTTTGAGGCACAGCAACATCTGCAAAAGTCTGCCCTTCCTGAAACTGCCTATCTGCAAAAGTTCCCATAGTAGTAATCTTTTCACCAATACATAGATCAATATATCAGTCATCATTCCTCCTGTGAAAGTATTTGGTGCCTCTGAATGTATCAAATGCAGAAATTCAGTTCCGCTTGTAACAATTTATTTTCATTTGTATGGCATACTCTACTTTTACCATAGGTATGCATAACTATTTCCTTATAGTCCATATTGTAGAACATTGCTTATTTTACAGAGTTACATGTTGCATCTACTAATATATATATATATATATATATATATATATATATATATATATATATATATATATATATATATATATATATATGTATATATATATATATATATATATATATATATATATATATATATATATGGATCTACTACTATTCACCGAAAAGCACATTTCACTGAAACATATATATGGATCTACTACTATTCACTGAAAGCACATTTCACTGAAACACATTTGACTGTGCACTTTTCACCGAAAGCACATTTCACCGAAAACACAATTCTCCGAAGCACATTTTACCGAAAGTTGTAGATGGCTTTTTCCCCACTGTAGTGCGACCCTGGAGTTGTATATATAGTAAGGGGGGGTGTGGGGGGTACGCCCCCACATATTTTAAATATTTTGAATTATATTCATGGATACATGTTATTGCAATGTATTACTGTTCTCTGACAATCATATGTGCATAAACTATGAGGGGGGGCTATGCCCCCCACACCCCCCTTACTATATATACTAACTCCAGGGCCACACTACAGTGGGGTAAAGGCCATCTACAACTTTCGGTGAAATGTGTATCGGTGAATTGTGTTTTCAGTGAAATGAGCTTTCTGTGAAAAGTGCACTCTAATTTGATTTTCGGTGAAATGTGCTTTCGTGAATAGTAGTAGATATATATATATATATATATATATATATATATATATATATATATATATATATATATATGTGTGTGTGTGTGTGTGTGTGTGTGTGTGTGTATGAATATATATAGACACAACCTATGGTGGATAGGATGAAGGGTGGGGAAGGGGGGGTTGTATAACCAAAGCTATATAGGGAAGCTCTTGGAAATACTAAATACTACAGTCCTATCCTTTAAAACACACTGCACATACATTTAAGTTCATTAACCTATTCTGTTTCTCTTATTTTGTCAAATGTCTATAGCTGCTGAAGAGGTCAGTTATAACCTGAAAACTATTAGCAGTTGGTAGAGCAGCTTGTCTCCTGAACCTGTAAGTACGGTTTAATATCACAAAGGAAATATATAAAATAAAAAATAAAATGAAATTAAGTATGTGACTCTATATTTCAGCCTGTCAGGCTTACAGCTATAATAAGTAACTTGTAAATGCATATTGTCTAAGGTTTATGAAATTTTATTACAGAAATAGATATACTTATTCAGTAATACGCAATGAAATGCAGTTTACAAAAATTAATAATTTTGAAGTGCTAACAAACATGAACCTGTTGCACCACTTACTTACAAAAGGTTTATGGAATTTCACTACTGGCATTAATATAGTTATTCAGTCATGGTAAAGTAAATGTGGTACTATTAAGCTAAATATCTTTGTTGTGTTAACATACCTGAAACTGAACCAGTATGTGCCACTGTTTACTGTTACACTACATAAATGCAGATGGTTTATGGAGTTTTATTACACAAATGAATACAATTATGCAGTAATGGTGAATTAAATGCAAGATTACAAAGATGAATAATTTTGAAATGAAAACAGACTCTAACCTGATACAATTTACTCACAGCATTATTAACTGCAGGTGTCTCCATCAGTCTCTCTTTCTCTCTTTTGTTTTTCTTTATTAAACTTTTCTTTTTCATTTTCTGCAGACCAAGAAGTATCTCAGGCAGCAGAACCACAGGCCACTACACAGCAGAAATGTTTACCTTCTCCCTCTGCCCACCCATGGAATGCTTTGCAGGGTGGAAGTGGTGGCTCCACCCCTCTTGGCACCCCGTTGTGTGGCAGCCTGGCAAGTCAACACCATGAGCTTCAAGACATGGTTGAGGCTTAATTTAAGAGGGCCCTTATGAATCCCTCTTCCAGTGGGTGCAAGACTCTGTCTTCTGTCTGGCTCTGACCATCAATCCACCGGAGACTTCAAATCCCTGACTATTTGGGTCATACTGCCAAGGCCCATAAGGGTAGGGGAATATTTGAGGATCTCAAGACAGTGACCTTCCTCACTGTCACTTTTGTGTCTTTTCACCATAAGTATGTCTTGTCCCCTTCTCCCAATATCAGCCCAACATAAGGCTCTGTCTGTCTTGTCTTTCCTTTATGCTTTGGATAAAAAAAAATCCTTAACTCTTCTCTACCCCTCTCTTCCACATACTCTACCCTTCTTCCTATCTCAGCTTCCCTTATAAGAAAAATTGGAAAATGGGCATCTATCACCACCAAAAAATATTTCCCATCCTCTCCCACCTCTACCAGCACAACCCTCGTAATGTGTTCTTTTGCATTCTTCTTGTCTGTTCTCTCCGTCTTTTACTCAAATTTCACATTTTTCCCCATTTCCAATGTCATAAATGCTACAACAAGTTCCCCATAAAAAGACATCTTCAGAGTCAATACAAGACTTTAAAATGTTTTAATAAGCTGTAGGTTAGTTGCACTGAGTCATAACTACAGTAAAATCTTTCTGAAAGTTCTTTAAAAATCTGCCCAACTTCATGCTCACAACTGCTTGCCGAAAACAGATGACAGCGTTTGTGGATTTATGTATGTATAGACTTTCCAATGCATAACTAAACTGGTTTCATGTCAGTTTATGTCAGATCAGATCTGTGAGACTATACTAGACATTCCCTTCAGAGGCTAAGAACTTCAAATACCAGCACGCTTTGCTCACTTAAATTCAGGCATAGCAGTGTGATTAGCAGATTCCCTGTAAACATATATGAAGCATGTGACTATGAATTCCACCCATAGAGCCAATTATTAACTTGAAATGGTTCCAAAAGTGGTTATAAATTCTTCTCTAATTATATTAGAAAATTAGGAAACAACACCAGTAGATATTCTGAATTGATTCACAAGGGGGAGGGGGGAGGGGGTTGGCATAATGGTTAATAGGGGGGAGGGGGTTGGCATAATGGTTAATGTGTTCACCTTACAGACACAAAGTGCAGGGTTCAATTCTCACATGGGGCAATTGGCTAGACTTAAAAAATGGCCCACAGGGGCAGTTAGCACAGTACTAATCTATGAATCTAAGATATCACCCATTCTGGTCCCAAAGAAATAACTAATATCCTAGCTAACAAATTTAGTGCAAACTTCACCTTACCCACTATCATGACTGTCTCTGTGATCCCACAGTCCCTGCACCCCCCCCCCATCCACAAGATCACTTTGAAACAAGTCCCTGCAGCACTGTCTAAAACAAAGAACACAACTTCAATGGGCCTTGATTATATACCAGGAAATATACCAATTAACACCAAGTATGAACTATTCAAATATCTATTATAGTTCTTTAGCATGAGTCTTGAAACAGGCTACATTCCCGAAGCCCAGAGAGTAGCCATCATGATGGATCCATATAAGGAATATCCTATTACCAGTCCTAGTAATTAAAAACCTGCAGTCTTACCAGCTTTTTGTTTTGTAAAGCCAGAACATATAATTTCTGACCTCATAAATGCAGATATTGATAAGCTCTTAACCCTAGAACCATATAAATTTGGCTTTGTCTGAGGTAGGTCTTTAAGTCTTAGCCTTGAAGACGTCTTCAAAAGAATAAAGGTGAACCTAAACACCAGCCCATATTTAGTGAAGAGAACAGCAAGGTAGTTGTTAGAGAGGGCATATCATGTGATGTACATGTGCCAGCTCAGAAAGTGAAAATGTCCCAAGTGGGGCTCCTCAAAGCTCAGTGCTAGGTCCAGTGGCATTCGCTCCTTATTTCCCAAACCTAACATCATGCTCTCTACATAACAAACTTTGCTGATAACTGCAAACTAGGGGTTGCTATTCAGATACCCACTGACATGAAGACATTCCATGTGATGCTGTATTATGCAAACAACTGTTACAAAGACAGTGGTCTTAAATTTAATAAAAAAATACAGTGTAGTCCAGTTTGGTAAAATAAATTGTTCTTCAGCATATCACATAGATGACACACCTCTTAAGTACTGACACGGTTATTAGATATTTACCCACAACTGTGGATGACTTCCTACCTTTGAACATCATGACTCCACTGTAGTTAGAAAAGCTGTTGCACTAGCCCAACTAATAACCAAAAGCATCTTATGCAGAATCTTCAGTTTTCTGCCCCATTACTGAATATAATGCCCCCTTTCATAAGTAGTTATAGAAACATAGTGCTCAACTAGAGAGACCCCAGACATTCCTAACTAGTAAAAGTCACAGGCCTCAAGTCCCTTAGTTATCCAGACCAACTGGCCATCTTCTCACTTTACTCTGTTTCTTACAGACACCTTTGTGGCTATCTCTGTTTGTCCTTTCAAGGCATGAATGACTCCACCCAGCTAGACCCTTTGTGTTTTTGTGGAACTAATCTTGCCTCAAACATACATACAAGGAACATCAGTCTCTATCTCTGTCCTTAGCTGTAACTGGCTATGAAGTTTTAGTTGATTTTGCTTTTGGTGACTTGGCATTACAAAATTTCAAAACTGGGCTCATAAGGAATCTGTTTTGGGATAAGGGGCTCTCTAACAAATTAATAAGGAACATTAGTGAAACAGGTTCTTATCCCAATATGTTTTCCAATGTATGGAATAAACATCACCTATATACTAAGGAAAACAGCACCCTAGCTACATTCAAGTCTAATTTAGACAAATGGATGGGCACTCACAAATTCTCCCTTATTCTATTTCATGTGTCTGTCATTAAGACAGTAGATATCTCTTGATATCAGGTGCTCTGGATCAACTGAAAATGGTCTGACAACTGATTGCATAGGTTCTACTTATGAATCTAATAGTGCTTCTTGAGTGATCTAAATGCAGGTTTAAAACAGAGCTCAAATGCTCCCCAAGAAACACAAGAAGCAATGCAAATCATGATAATTCCTACTCGGCTGATATTAGGAAAGAGCTGTCATGTGTGCCACACCCATATATGCTTCCCAAAATGCACCTTGTACTATTTAAACAGCCCAGCATTTGAATTCTTCTTCAATTGATATCAGAGGAGCATTATTCAGATAGCCATTGACAGGAAATGAATTATACTGTGGTTTTGGCCGTAGTATGATCCATGCCTGGAGAATGTATTACCATGCTGAAGCCTTTGATCTTTAATCTGCTAGTTTACTGTCAATGTTTTTTGTGTAGAAAGCACATGTGAGGAATAATAAGTTTATCTGTTGCCCAGTTTTAATTTTTTTTATCACTGACAGTGCAGTGGTGCAGTGGTAGCGTTGTTGCTTCACAGCAAGAGGTTCTCCGGTTCGATTCTCAACTGGGGTGCCTTCTGTGTGGAGTCTGCATGCCCTCTGGGTGCTCTGTTCGTGTGAGTTTCCTCCGGGTGCTCTGCTTTCCTCCCATGTTAAAAGGCATGCATCCAGAGTATTTCTCCTTGGGCCTCTGCTGAAAATTGGCTTTGTTCCAAGTCGGACTTTCCCACATAACAAATGTTAAATAAAATCTTGCAGGCGACTGATATTGCACATTATAAGTGTAATGATCATTATGCTGAGATATTGGGAAGAAGGAGTGATTTGAGCATTAAAATTAAAATCCACATGCCCAAGCAGGAAAAACAAATGCATTTCCATATCTAAATTTAATTTGCCTACATGTGGAGCCCCAACCCTGATGCAGAATGCAATGAAAGTAACAATAATTCAATTAAATAAATAAATAAGAAGCACACAAGCTATACATAGCCATAGTATATACATTTTTTACTTTAATATAATCCTGTAATTCCTTTGGAAATATATTCTTGGTGATTAATCACTATTTAGGAGAGAAAATATCAAACTAATGAATTAATGGCTGGCAACCTGAGAAGGAAGTTTCCCTGGGGCAGCTCAACAGCAAAGTTGGGTTCGCTGATAGCACAGAAAGGAGACAACCAAAGTAGTCTATCAAATTTCCACTCTAAATGCAATGAAAATTATCACATTCCTGCTCCTGGGCAAAGACAGTCCCTCTCACAGGAGTTCTATGCTACTCAGTTCGTACTTTCATCAGATGTGTAGAACTGATAATAGAAACCCAAACACTGTATTTATAAAAATGAAAAGGAAAAAATGTTGGATAAGACCACAGGGTTTGACAACAAATGCATAAAAACATCCATTGTTACAATTTTAAAGAAACCTAACAGTTAACCTGAATCGCACTGTACCAGTGAGATATTTGGAGCACCAAGATATTATCTGCTTATTAGTAATACATGACAGTGACACAGCATAGAAAATGAAAAACGTAGCATGATGCAAGCATAAATTCCAGATATCAATTAGACTAATCTGTAAAACAGCTTTATACAATAAAGCTGTTGCTCTAACATAAGTAGACAAGAACTGAAATACAGAATAATGCATACTACTCAACTATGACTTGATAACTACTGCTTTCCAGCTCTGAGGGTATTCCCTGGCAATATTATGGCCAACAGCCTATGCTGCCTCTGCCATGCTACTTCAGCTGTAAAAGCTGCATGCGTGCATTTACTGCACAGCTACTACACTAGGTGCAGAAAAAGGAAACTGGCTATATGCAGTACACAATCAGAGTTAGGCAATTAGTCCATCCAAATGAAAGAAAGTCCCCTACTACAGTAATGCAACAACCCTGAGCGGGTCTTAAAGTTTAATAAAACTATAAAAACACTAAATCTTGGAAGTAGGGTTGGAAACAACTAACATAATCTACCACAACCTGCTCAAGCACCGTACAAAATGTGCCTCAGCCTTATCATGCTTTCTACTCTCAGATATGAGAATCGGTAAAGATTGTACCATGCATTTCTGATCTTAATGATCTAGGCTACAACATAGTAATATGCCATATTATCACCACATTATCTAATCTCTTCTCTTTATATGAATGAATCTTTTGTAATCCCCATTAGTAATCTTTTGTAATCATGGTTAATAAAAGAGACTCTTCAAACATATCATGCATGCTCTCAAAATACTACATAAGCAATTCCAGAAGGGAAAGCAAATATTTATTAACTTCTGTTTGTTTTTTGGGGTAGAGCAGCGGGATCTCCATAACCCTTTCTTACACTCAGCCCATAAGCAGTGTTTGGATAAGTGAATCAGTCAGAGTCACACAGTTAGGTAATAGTGGCTGAAGAAATCAAACCTTGCATGTGTGGACCACAGGAAACAACTCAGCATCTCCTTAATCCACTAAGCCTGCTGCCAGACCATCATCAACCTATCAGCATGGTAACTGTCATGACCAAACAGAAAAATGAAACTATCAAAATCTTTATTGGAAAGGGAAACAAGTTATGCTTTGAACACATCTGAAGGATTTTGGACAGTTCACATATAACTGTCTCATCTGGCCAGCTCTGATGGCATTTAGAGATAAAGCCTTGGCTATAACCCAGGTAACTCAAATTTGGTTAGGGAATTAGGCACTCGCTGAAACTGGCAGAGAAGGATGCATGCCCATTTGGGGGGGGGGGCAGGAGGCATACTGCCACAATCACTCAGAGGTTGGATGATATTGAGTAGGCATTCCATGGCAGTGGTGGTTAGAATATGACACAACAAGCTACTGTCTGGAGGTAGTCCTAATTAGCAAGTGTGTTGGACTGCATACTTAAAGAGAAGGATACTGTGGGTTTAAATGGTCATGCTGGTAGCTCATTCCCCCACCCAGGGTATTTGATTAGGCTATTTGAATATCCTCATGGCCAGGATGCTGCTGAAAATGCAAGCAACCATCATAGAAGCCTGAATACTGAATGACAGCTCCTCCAATCAGTTCTCAGCACGTGGCATGGGAGACTTTTCACCACAGAGGAACAAATGGGCTTAGGTCCAGTGAGTAGAGACTTCATGGTTAGCAGGCATGAGGAAAAAGAATACAGAAAAAAAATCAGGACTGCCTCATCATCAGGAAAGAATAACCAGGATTTCCTGGTGTAAGACCTGCATGGTTGAAAGATAACTGATGATAACTTTGATTGTGTATAGAAAATGCACCCAAAAACATTCCTGAATGTTGTGTGATAGTTACAAACATCAACAGGAAAGTCATTAGAGAATCCCAGAGAGCTATTCTCCTGTAACAGACTGTTGCTGTATAAGTGGTACACAGTAAGTCTATCTTCTAAAGATTATTCAATAACAGTATATATATATATATATAAATGGATCTACTAGTAATAGTCTAGCCACTCAAATGTTGACATACTTTACATCAACACACTTACATCGACAAAAACACCTCAACATGCTACATTGCATGCTCCAAGGCTAATCCTTGAAACATGCAAAGAAAAGAAAACTGCTTTTCTGCAGGGTGCCAAGACCCCTGTGGGCCCACTCACACCATCTATTAATTGTATATATTAACTCCACGATCACACAGTCCCCATAGCATTTCCCCGTAAACCAGGGACTGTTGATCTCATACAGCTGTCAACCATTTACAATGTGTTGATCAATGTGGGTCAACAATAAAAAGGCTGACCATCGGAAATTTCATTTCACATCAAAATTCCCATAGAGATAGCTCTAGAGATAGAGATACTTCTGGCAGTCATTGCAGAGGGTTAAGGAGCTGCTAATGAGTACTTTCTCTGGTCCAGGGTTTGAGTCTCTCAGCCTCCATTGCTTACCTGTGCAAGTTACTTAATCAGACAGTGCATCCAAGCTGAGTCTGAAAAAAGACCATAGAGATCAGTGCTCTACTCAAGTTAACAAATAAGCATCAAATATAATAATTAGCAGCCAAATACTTTGCTTTATGCTAGCCTGGGTAATAGGGCTCTAACAGCTTGTTTAGTGAGTGACCATTTGTAATTCAGTGACCCATAACTGTGAGTCAAGGAACAGACAGACTGATTGAGTGAAAAAGGAATTTATTTATTCTTAGTCTGAGATGCCATTCCTTAGAGTATTACCTTTAATCCAAGGCACAACAATGCTGCAGATGGTTTATATAAGCAGTACGGGTGCAAAGGTGCAGGGGGTCTTGACCCTTGCAGAAAAAAAATGTAAAGAGCATACACAAACATTCAACATTTGCTATTTCCAAAGAAAAAAGAAAAATAATGTATCCAACTTAAAACAGCAAGTTTATTCCGAAACAATGATAATTAAAACATTAAATCACTCTGATGAAGTCTTTAAGTATCTGTAAGACAAAATCACTCAGTTAATACTGTACTTTTGCATTTTAATGTTTTAATTATTGTTGTTTGGGAATAAATGTGCGGTTGGATGAGTTATTTTTCTTTTTTCTTCGGTTATTGGTATTTAGTGTGTTTTGGTTATTTGCTATTCTCACTTGGATCTGTTGTTAATTTTTCATAATTCTGGGACATGTAACTACATATCTCAAAATTGCAATAGGAAATCTGTTCAGTATTATATTCTGAAACATGAGTAAAGTGTCCTAATGCTTTCAGAAGGAAATGTGGAAACTGAATTGTATTAATTGTTTCTTTACCATCAGGCAAACCAAAAATATTAGATTGTTATGCACTGAGCATTCCTCAAGATCTTCCAGCTTATTAAACAAACATTTAATTAAATGCTTCAGAGTACATATTTAAATCTCTGATTTCAAATTTTGTTTTCTCAGCAAGTCTGGTTGTGTAATAGCAATTTTGGTGCCTCAAAAGCCAACTTTCAGAATTATTGACAGTAACGTAAGAACATTTAGAAGACTATCAAATTCTACAGAAATGTTTCTTCAGTAATAAAACTGATATGGCTGTCTCACATTTTTTGGCTGTTTGCTTTTAGATTCATAAGTGTATACTAGGATAGTGACCACAATGGCCATTACAAGCCCAGACAAGCATCCCAAATGTATCCCCACAAGTTCATATGCCTTAGAGGTTATTCTAAGGGATATATGTAAGCTAGCCAATATTTACAGGCTTCCTCCATCCACTAAAGACATAGGTGCTTGACCTAGGGTGTATTTCTAATTTCCTATCCACAGGTCCAGGTTTCTTGTGAATAGGATTAAGGAAGAGCTCAGCTTCATGTGGATGAGAAGCCTGTTCCAGAGAAGAAGAATTTTGTGAGATGCATTTATGTCACTCCAACATGTCCAATTTATTTCACAAGCAAAACTTAAATCTCTAGACTGAGTAATTCAGATGCTGTTCATTTTGTGGATACACAAAAGGTCAATTAGAGTGAAATCCAAGGATACCTTGTATGGCAGGCACAGATCACTTCTCAACAGTCTCTAGGAAACAGAGTATTGAGAGAAGGCTTTGAGGCAGACTGCATCGGACATGCTGTTTACACATGGTAATAGGTTTATACATTCATAGGTTTTTTGAACAACCTCGAGGCCTATTTGCCATTATGCAGCTTGATGCATCAAATTCCATATTGAAAATTATTGGTACCCATGTAGTCATCCAATTATTTATTTATTTTTTTTTTAAACAAGTTTATTGTTTTTAACATACAAAATAAATATCATAACAATCTTATACAAGCAATTAAAATGTAAATAGTTATAACATTCAATAAAACAACCAAAATATTTACAGAGACATCCACTACAAATCAAATCAATTGATTAAACTGTAATGTCTTACTAATGAAACTAAGATTTTTTAAATAAGTTTTGTAAAGTATCCCATATAGTATAGTAAGACGTTTTTCTAGTAGTTCTTGACTTTATTGTCATTAATTCCATATGACACACTTCTGTCATAACATTTTTAAATTCATTAAATGAAGGAGGAGTATCTGAAATCCAGTTTCTGGTTATTATTTTTCTAGCCACTGCCAGAATAGACCATAACAAGGGAAGTTTAACTTTTTTAACACTTTTAGGAACAGGAGTGTTAAATAATATAAGTGATTTAGAGACAATGAAATTATCTGTGAAAAGAGCCTGCAAAAATCATTGATTAACATCCAATATTCCTTCAATTTTATACAGTCATAAAACATATGTGCCCAATCAGCATTTATTTCTACATTACATCTCTTACATAAGTTGTCTTTATTATTTATTTTATTCATCATTAAAGGTGTATAGAAAGATCTATGTAAAAATTTCCAAGTAAAAAGTCTCCAATTAATGGAAGAAGTAGTTTTATAAGCAGATTCCAATATATATTGTTTATCTTGTTGTTTTGGTGATTCACCATTAATAGAAATAAAATAATTCCAATAAGTATCTGAACTGTAATGAGTTTCTTCTCTAATAATTTTATGTATGTGTGAGAGCTTACCTTTATCAGAAACCCTATGTTGTAAATTTAATATCAGGTAATCAATCAGAATTGGGACAGATTCTTTAACTGTTAAAGACATTAAATCAAGTTTATTAATAAGATGTTGTCTAAAAGTCTGAACTTCTAACCAACATGTTTCTCTCAAATCAAATTCTTGCTTTAAGAAGTCAAAATTTTTTACTATCCAATTATTTTTTGAAGGTAAGAATTGTCAGTCTTTCACTCCATACTGCTATGGATATGATGGGCAAATAAGTAATTTAGTACCAATTTACAAAAACAAAGTGGACATTCACAAATGAGGACAGTACAGCGGTATCAGACTCTTGCACACTGAATGAAAGTGTTGGAGTCAGTGACTGATAAACAAATGTGCAAAGTAGTGGAAAGTAAGATGAGAAAAGAAATGAGCAATTCAGATTTAGATCAAAATGCAACACAACCAACGCAAAGTTTGCAGTGAGAAGGTTTATTTATTTATTTATTTGCAGTTTGTTTGCCAGTGTAGTCCAATGGGCCAGAAGGAGCCCGTTTTAAATGGCGTCCAGAAAAACTTACAAATTACAGATTACAACTCAGGAGTGAATTGTAAGAAATACAAAGTACACAAATTAAGTAAAGTTGATATTAGAAGCAACAGATCAATATAATGCAATATCAGAATTTTTTTTACACACAGTTAGAGTTATGCTGATTCCTGCAGTTTATTACTTAAGTCCTGATTCCAACAGTTCCTAAAAGTTATACTAATATCTATAATTTTTTTAGAAATGTGAAAGTATAGGAAGCTATTTACAAACATTTTAAGTTCAAGAGAGTAGCTGAAGTGTGGGAAGATTATGTAGGATGGGTGCAGGAGCATTCCCATTGTGAAGTTAAGTGTGAGTGGAGTAAGGTTTTGAATGAAGAGAGGCTGCTGGTGGTACAGATTAGAGGTGGGAGAAAATTCCAGTGGCGTGCTAGAGAGAAAGACATTAGTTGTTTGCCTGGAGGCTGGACAGGTTTATGTAGTTCAATTAGATTTTGGGGAATTAGATCTGAGAATTCTATCAGTTTGATGCATTGCAAAGGTGGTGGAAAGGGAAGGATAGAGGGATGGGCTAAAAATAAGTTTATGTGCTTGGATTAGTTGAATTTAGGTCAGATAATTGAGTAGTTCGAGCCACTTCAGTTGACGGAGGGCAATACAGTGGTGGGAAGTGGATCTGAGGCCTGTTGCAAATTTTGATATTTTATTATAGCAAGAGGAGAGTTTTGTTTTGAGGCAGGATTGCAGGATAATAAAGACAGAGGCACCATATAGGAGGGATGGGGTAAGGTATGCCTTAGCAAGGATTACCCTGGTGAAGGGAGAGATATAACGATTGTGACGATAAAGCATGACAATTTTCTTATGTGTTTTTTTTTATATTTACTTGCAGATGGTTATCAAACTTTAGCTGATCATCAGTGAGGACTCCTAGTAGTTTAGCATTAGGGACTATTTTGAGAAGAGTATTGTTTTGACTAGTTATTGAGAATGAAGTCTTATCTAGGGTGGTGCTTTTGGTAGGGGTAAATATCATGTTTGGTTTTATTTGCATTTAGTGGTAGATGGTTGTCTAGCATCCATTGTTCAATGGAAGAGAAGGTATGTTGGGTTAATTTAGTTAAGGTGGAGATAGAGGAGGTGGAGCAGATCATCACTGAGTCATCAGCGTATTGGATAAGGTTAGCATTAGGGATGGCTTGGTAGAAGTCGTTGAGTATATTGAACAGAAGGGGACCTAGGATTGAACACTGAGGGACACCTGTGGGGGCTATTAAGGAAAGGGAAAGTGGCTTTTTTCCATCTGACTACTTGTTGCCTGTTTGAGAGCTAACTGGTGAACCAGCTAATAGATGAGTGGGATAGATTTAATCTGGAGAGTTTAGTGAGAAAGAGGTTGTAAGAGATGGTATCAAATGCTTTAGAGAGGTCTAGGAGAAGAGTGGACATGATATGGCGGGAATCACGGGCCTTGTTAACAGTTTCTAAAAATGAGAGGAGAGCTGTGCTGGTGCTGTGGTTGGGCCTGAATCCATGTTGAATGGAAGTAAGAAGATGATTATTTATAAGATAGGGTAAAAGTTGTAGATGTATACATTTTTCAAGAAGTTTAGAAATGAGGGATAAGATAGCAATAGGTCGAAAGTTAGGGATGTCATTGTTATTGCCCCCTTTGTGAAATGGAATAATAAAGGCCTTTTTTCAGTGCTGGGGAATATGGCATTCTGAAATAGACCAATTTATTAAAATGCTGATGGGGAGAGCAATGGATTCTGCGGATAGTTTTAGGAAGTAGGAGGGTATTTCGTCAGGGGCACTGGAGCCAGGTTTCCGTTTTAGAAGAATATTTTTTATGATAGATATAGGAATGGGGTTCAAGGAGAGGGGAGGAGATTGGGAGCTGGAGGTGCTAGGAGAGGGAGGGGTACATGTGGGTAGGGGTGGGGAAGTTGAGGTGTTAATGAAAAATGTTGTTAATTTATCTATGGAATCAATAAATAAAGAGTTAAATTGGGAGGCTAGATCCAGGTCTGAGGCATTTGGCTCAGAGCAGGGGTTTTCTATTTTACCAGGGTTAAGGAGAGAGGAGATTCCTTTGCAAAATTTTTTGGAGTTTGTGTTATGGTTGGTTTGGAGTGTGGAGAAGTAGGCTTTGTGGTCTGAGATGATGATTTTTTTTTACTTTATTGCAAAATGTTTTATATTCGTTGAGTGTGATGTAGATTTATTTTTGTGGTAGCATTTCCAAACCTTGTCTCAGAGCCTCATGGTGACTAAGATGTTTTTGGTTAACCAAGGGACGGGGTTGCTTTTTATGTGCTTTGTTCTCAGGGGGGCAAAGGAGTCTAGCAAGGTTAGGAAAGTTGAGTTAAAATATGAAACAGCGTTTTCTAGAGAAAGGGTATTTAGTGGGTTCCAGTTTGTTCTTTTTAGTGCATTTGAGAGTGCACTAAAATTAAAGTTTTTTATGCACCAAGTGGAGGTATAGGTATATTAGTTGTGTGTGGGATCGAAGATGGTGAGCAAAGGTGGGAAAATGGTCATCTAATGGGTCAGATAGAGTACCGCTGTCAGAGATGTAATGGGGGTGGGAGACTAGAATCCAGTCAAGTGTGCTTCCATATGGAAGCCCTTTGAAGGCCTAGTTGTTCAGTTAATGAGCTGAGAAAAATTATACAGGTTTATATTTAGGGAGTTAATGGGGGATTTAATTGTGGCCCGATTAATAATCATCCAGGATTATAATTTCATTAGTGATGTTGGTAGAGAACCAGGAGAGAATATCTTCAAAGGTTGAGATATTATCTCCTGGAGGGATATAAAGGCTGACTATGCATATGAGTTTATGTTTGTTTAACTGAAGGAGGGCTGGAGTTAGCTCTGCATTTTTAAATTTGGGAATGGGTTTGGTGTAGGGGGTGAGTAAAAGGGATGATGAGTAAAGGAGACCTACTCCCTCCTCTTTCTGTGTTCTATGTTTTCTAATCATGCAGTAATTGGTTGGTATTACTTCAGAATCTTTTATATGGGGTTTAAGCCAGGTTTCTGAGATGGAGATAATGTCAGGCTGATTGTAGGTAAGCCAGCCATGGAGGTTGGGAATTTTGTTACATATGCTCTGAGCATTTAGAGCTGAGAAATAGAGGGATTTACTGATTGTGTGGGGAGAATGGAGGTGGGAGGTTGAATTATGTGGTGGGAGAGGGGCCAGGGTTGGAGTAAATATCCCCAGAAGAAGGATAGAGATAAGGTGACAAAGGAAGACATTTAGTTGCTTAGTGTGTGGTTTGTGGGTTGGAGGGTTTATGGAGGTGGGGCTGGTGTAGGTGGGAGTAATGTCTTTGGGGTTAGGTAGGAGTTTGTAGGAAAAGAGCATACTATTATTGAATGAGTAGAGACTGTGGGATATGCAGATTGGGAAATCCATGTGCTTTATGAGTGACAGGATAGTTGTGTGCAATTAGGGGACGTGATTTGAATCAAGAGGTCTGATAAGATATTTTGGTATGATAAGATGATGAGGAGTAGTATTTGAGTTAAGAATGAAGGGGGTTTGGTAAGCATGGTAATTCAGGATATAATCGGGGGTGGGTTTAGGTTCAGTAGTTATTTATGTAGGTATTAAAATTTGTGATAGGATTATATGGGTGGATAATTTGGATAGGCTATATTAATAAGGTATGAGTATTTGGAATGAAAGGTGTGAGATTAAATTGGTGGCAGGATCATACCTCTCAACCTGGAAACATAAAAAATCTGGACACAGGCCCATGAAAAATAAGTACAAACCTGTGTGCTACTTAACGTAACATTTGCATATATAATTATGTAAGCCCACATACTCCAATGGAATTGTGGGATACCGACTTTCAAATGCAAACTGAAGAACAGGCAACCAAAATATGGCCCCAGAGTCCCCTTGCAGCCATTCCAATGTCCCATTATTTGGCTATTTTGCCCCATTTACCATAAACACTGTAATGTGCATACTGCTTTACTTCTACAATGAATATTTGGATTTCATTTCAAACTGTTATTTTACATTTTGTAGCACAAACACTAATAGACATATGCTAAACAAAGCAATACAGTCTAACAATGAAAATAGACTTAGCATTAAAACTTCTCTACCCTTGAAACTCATATTCATTGAAACAGCATTGAAACCTATATTCAAAGAAAATGCATCTGGCCAGGGGTGGAGAAAGATTACCTTTGGGCTACTTTCAAATCATAAGCCCCTTGCACATGAAACATACATGCGTTATTTGATATACCTTCCTGACTGTATTAAATTATACTCCTTGTATAATACAGCACACTTGTTAGAGTGCGCAGTTGTTAGTGTGCGTTTTACATTTACCACAATCAATATAACATGCTGGAGGGGCAGGTTCATAACCCAGAGACTGCCCATGCTATGGAATAGACTTCTCATACATGCCAAGCAGAGCACCTCAATGGCCCTCTTCAAGAGGAATCTTGATGAATGGATGGGAAATAGAAAAGTCACCCTGGGATCACTCCAGTGGCTCTACTCGATAGAGGCACTAGGAACTAAGGTTAGGTGGCACAATGCCAGGGTAATCCTATGGGATAGGCTTGTAAAGGCTCCAGGGCCATTAGCCTAGTACCCACCTATGAACCTGTGAACCTATTGTTTTGAACATTTCTCCAGTAAGCAATGAAACAAAATGCATGAACCAATAATGACAAAACTACCCAGTTCAGAACATTTCCATCATAAAAGTCTACTCAAACTTCTACAAATCACCAGTATCAGTAAATATGCACAATCTCCTGAAGTAAAAGTCATCAAAATAATTCCACATTGGAAAGCAAAATCACACACACCCACACACCTAAAGCTGCTGGAAAGCAATATAAATCACACACCCACACACCTAAATCTGCTGGAAAGCAATACAACTCATACACCCATACACCTAAATCTGCTGAAAAGCAATACAAATCACACACCCACACACCTAAATCTGCTGGAAAGCAATACAAATCACACACCCACAAACATAATTCTGTAGGAAAGCAATACAAATCACACACCCACACACCTAAATCCGCTGGAAAGCAATACAAATCGCACACCCACACCTAAATCTGATGGAAAGCCATACAAATCACCCACGCCTAAATCTGTTGGAAATCCATACAAATCACCCACACCTAAATCTGCTGGAAAGCCATACAAATCACCCACACCTAAATCTGCTGGAAAGCAATTCCCATTTCCAGTACAAATGCTGTACATACAAATAAAATGGAGTTTTTCTCCTTGGGTCTCTGCTGAAAAGGGCACCTGCCTAGCCAGAGCAACCCAGTTAACAAATGGCAAATAAAATAAATGAATAAATATAAAAAAAATGTCATTCAGAAATGCATACAAAGCCATTCAGCTTAAATGAACTAATTAAGTAAGTACAATGCTGCTGTTACAAATAAATATCTGTTCAGAAATGCATACAAAGCCGTTCAGCTTAAAAGAGCTAATTGCAGACTGCCAAGCTGAGTTCTAAGTACAAAATGCTGCCATTTACCTTAAATAAACTAACTTAACTAAGTACAATGCTGCCGTTACAAATAAATCTCCTTTCAGAAATGCCTACAAAGCCGTTCAGCTTAAAAGAGATAATTGTGGACTGCCGAGCTGAGTTCTAAGTACAAAATGCTGTCGTTCAGCTTAAAAGAACTAACTTAACTAGCTACAATGCTGCCGTTACAAACAAATCTTGAAATATCTTGCATATAAGACAATCTTTTATCTGGAGAAAGAAGAAAGATCTTATGGCTTGGATGGAAGTACAAATGCTGTGCAATGCCGAATGCTACTGATAAGACAAATACAGACTGCCGAGATGAATGCTAAGTACAAATGCAGCCATTCAGCTTAGTAAAGCTTAATAAATCTGCCGAAACACAAATGAATGTACAAATGCCATTCAGCTTGCCAAAATGCAAGTACAAGTGCCGTGCATACAACAAAAGCAATGGATGCATGACACACATGCAAACAGTTCTTGGCTAGAAATTCAGATAAACACACAGTCACACACTTGTAAGCAGCAGATTGATTAATGCAGATAAACACACACTTGTGAACAGCAAATTGATTAATTTAGATGAACGCACTTGCGAGCAGCAGATTGAGGGGTGAACAATGCAGATAAACACATGTATTGGTAAACACACACGCAAACAGTTATTGGCTGGAAATGCAGATAAATACAACTACAGGTAAGCAATACAGTTCTTTTTTGCCAGATAAATACATTTGTGGGTAAACAGCATAGTTCTTTCTTGCTAGCATTTAAAATAAACAAATCAGAAAGTTCTTGGCATACTGCACAACAGTTCAGAGAGTTGTTTTCTTACCTGGAGGCTGCGACACATGTGGGCTGACTCTGCAAAATTTAAATTATGCTGCCATCGCTGTTATATTCCCTACTTCCCTCCAAGTCCAACAGGCAGTAACTGATGCCATCACACATGCCCCTGTAGGCTGGTGATGCTGGTGATATCAGCCAAAAATTTAAAGTGATAAAACTCGTAATACAAAAAAAAAAAAAGACCGGGAAATTTGGAAATTAAGGGAACCACTCAGGAATTTGTGACACCCCAATATTTTGCCCTCAAAACTGGTAAATACCGAGGAACTTGGTATGGTTGAGAGGTCTGGGTGGGATAGAGGGAAAATAATTATGGGTGGGATGAGGTGACTAAATTGGTGTGGGTAGAGCCAGGCCAGGTTACAACAGGAAACTGGATTTTGGTAAAAAAGAAAAACAATGTGTGATACAGCAGAGCAAGTTGGAAAAGCAGTTGTTAAGTTCAGGAGAGGAGAGTGTGAGAGTGAGTGTTAGAGCAGGCTGACCAGGTGCAGCAGGACAGGTTTGAGGGGTGAGATAGAGAATGCAAGAGTGATGGTTCAGGCTAGAGGTTAGGAGGATAGGGAGGACGAGGTTGTGAAAATAACATAGATATTAGGTATAGGAACAATATGAAAAAGTAGTGGGGAGGGTAAGTGAGTGAAAAATAGTGGTAAGAGAAGTTAGTGAGATCACTGGGATGTCTAGGAAGTTGGGGGGCAGAGGTCTGGTACGGGGGTGTGCAGGTGGCCTTACAGAGAACAAGAAAAAAATGCAACAGGAAGTGATCATTTATTACACGTACTTCACTGAGTTAGAGGAGAGCGCAGCTGAAGCTTTCAGGTTAAGCTGTAGGTTGTTTCATTTTATTTATTTTTCTCATTGTAGATAGGGGGGAAGTAGCTTGCTTTGGCAGCAGAGTATGGGTCAGGCTTGCAACCTAGAAAAAAAGATAAAGGAGAAAGGCAAATATGAGTATATAAGGCACACCAATACAGAGGAGGAGAAGTATATTTAGCAATAGGGCAATACAGAGAGTGGCAAGTTTGGAGAGGTAGATAGGAAGGAGTAGGAAGGGGGGAGTTAGCCAGTGCTAGATGAAGGTAGGATTCATTTAGAAGGTTTAGAGGTAAAGCATGAGTGAAGAGGGGAATTATCTAGTAAAATAAGCAAGGAACCGTAGTCATACAAGGCAGATTAGCAGTAGAACATCTACTCTAAGTATACTAGCTAGCAAAATTCTATAGTGCTTTCAATCAGGCATTAAAGTTTTAAAGAGGGATAAGTTACTGAAAATAAGCAAGGCAGAGTATTCATTTAAGGCAGTTCAGCATTACAGCTATGTTAATTCTAGATATAGTAAACAGCAACACTCTAAAATACCTTCAACAGCCAATGCAAAAGCATTGCAATGTGTAATACATTTGCGACCGACTCAGCATGCTTTTATACAGAAAGGCAAATTTCTGGTAAGTAAGGCAAAAAAGTACATGGTTGTTGCAGTGACTAGGACTAATCAATTGCACAATGCTGTTATAGCGATTCTGTACTGAATAACAGTACAGTGTTTGCAATGAAAATTACAGCGCTACTAGGTAAAAAAAAAAATAGTTTCTATTTGAGGAAGCAGAGTAGTTTAGGAAGAAATATACAATTTCTATGTGTGGGAGCAAGGCTGCTAAACCAGCAATATTCTGCTTCAATTTGAGGAAGCAAGGTAGCTAAATCAGTGGTATAAATGTGACAAGCAGCTTCCTACTTCTTAAAAAGGAGCATCGCTAAACCAGCAATATTTGGCTTCAATTTGAGGGAACAAGGTAGCTAAATATAGAATTTCTATATGTGGGAGCAAGGTCACTAAACCAGCAATATTCAGCTCCAATTTGAGGGAGCAAGGTAGCTAAATCAGCAGTATAAATGTGACAAGCAACTTCCTACTTCTTAAACAGGAGCGTTTAAAACATTCACATTTAGCTGAAGAGCAGTAGAGCGGGAATGTTACAGCTTTTAAGAGATAGAATGAACTGGACCTAAGCAGTGGAAATAATTAACAAGTTATACTTATGCAATGCATATGAGTTGAAATCATAGTACCTTAATTAAAACAAAAGCCCATCCAACATATTAGATGAGATGAAGTTAGAGATGAGGAAAGAGTCAAACTGAACATTTCTTGACTAGGGAAAGCATATGAGAAAGCCTCCTGAAAGTTGATTTGGGCAGTCTTGTAATGGCTTGAAGTCCTAGAAAAATTGTTACAATTAATGCAGACTATGTATAAGGAGCCAATGACAAATGTACAGGGTTCCCAGTGGGAGGGGGTATGCATCAGAGTTCAGCTCTGAGGCCACTGCTGTTCATATTGGCGATGAACTGCAAGAGCAAACAGGTCAGTGGGGGCAGATCAACAAAGTTTCTGTATGCAGACAATGTGGCATTGCAAGGAGTCTCTGAACAAGAACTTCAGGAAATGATAGAGGAATAGAATGCAAAACTAAAGACACATAGGGTGAAATTAAGTACATGAAAGTCAGTTGCCATGGCAGCAAGTAAGGAGAATCAGAAGAACCTGAAAATTGAGATAGAATGGAAAATAGTGGAACAGGATAACAGCTTTAAGTATCAGGGAGTGGTGGTTGAAGAGAAGAAAAATCTGAATGAAGAGGTCAAAGCTAGAATCAGAGGGAATGCAGTCAACTTGCACAGTGTCAGGGGTAGTGTGAGATAGAAGAATACCAAAGATGCTGAAAAGTAAGTTGTACAAAACTATTACATTGTACAGAAACCTGAGCTGTGAAGGCAGAGTAGTTGAGGAAACTAGAGGCGATGGAGATATAGTGATTGACATAGGTGGAAGGATGTACACTCTGGGACAGACAAAGAAATGAGAACATCAGAGCAGAAGCACAACTAGCTACAACTGCAGATAGAAGGTCAAAGAGAACAGATAATGGTGGTTTGGGCACATGTGCAGGAAAGCAGAAGACAATCTGGAGAAAATTTGGATGATACAGGAAGAAGGAAAGAGGAAATGAGGATGACCAGCAAAGAGACAAATGGATGTTTGAAAGAAGTTGTGTGACATTCAGGCATGACCACTGAAGAAAGTAGAAGAGTGGCAATGAATCAAGAAAGATGGTGATAGTTGACATGACACCCAACTCCAGCTGGAAAATGGGAAAATGGCAGATGATGATGATGATGATGATGATGATGATGAATAGACAGTATGCATTACATGAGAGGTGGGTTTATTACATAGTCACATTTTACATAATGATTAACATTAATTGCTATTGAGGTTGAATTGTTGTGTGCTCAAGTCATGAGGACTGATCCTTTAACTCTTTGTACATCAGACACAGGTCTCCTCAAAAAGATGATACGATGCTTAAAAACCTTCTGCCTACTTTTTGAGGAACATTTTTTTCCTTCATCCATTACAGCAGATGATATATGAGAAATTTGCAGAATGGGGTACAACATCTATAACCGATTTGATAAGAATGTATAAAGGAGAACAATTACTTATTTGATACAGCTGTCAACACCATGGAAGACCAGGTGCTTTCTGGATGGTCGCAGTTACATGGAAGTAACTGAAAGGTCATCATCTATAAGTTCTCAAAGACATTTGAGAACTTTAAGCTTTTGCCCATCAGTAGTATATAAAAGCAGTGGTATATGGTTGCAGAATGCTTAACATTTTTCAGGTAATTTCTACTGCACCCCTCATGTACATTATTAACTGCTACTGGAGGAGAGGTGACATCAGGAGGGCTAAGGATATTGCCCCCAGGTTTTCAGTCATCTGTGCGTCTAGTGTACCATATGCTGGGCTCAGTTTTGACATCTGTCAGAAAGGTAACAAAAAACAGTGATTCCAGGACAGAGTCTTAGAGACTATAGTGGTGAAAGGAAATGAGGAGTCCTTCTATTCTTACCTGTATTGTATGACCATAGGTTGATTATAGTGTCATTTACCTTCAAATCCCTGAGTTGATGTATAGGTTATGGTGTCAAATGTAAACTGAGTTAAGTTGCATGGACAGATGTCTATCAAAAATGCATAATGTTTATAGATTAAATCTGCTATTTTAAATATTATTGATCTTTGAATTAACCTAGAATTCTCTTCAAACTGGAAACTTCTAGACGAAGCAATCTTATCATCAAGTATGGAAACCGATATAACATTTAATCCCATCTTAAATATTAATATGTTTTACTGGGTTCTGAAAGATTATTGTATAAATAATAAAAATATAAATGCTTGTAAATATGGGTAGTTTTTAAAACAACAATGAACAGTAATTACTTATTTATTGTTCCTAATGTTCCCTATAGCTTACTACTGAGTGTTTGGAATCTTTTAATATAAACATAAAAACTACTCCAGAAAAATAATTTAAATTTTTGGTATCAATTCCTGAATGGCAATAAGATAAGTGAGGTAGAAAACCTCTTTGATATATATAATGTGAATAACAATAGTTGGTTGGATATGCAAGTATTAAGTGAAATCTTAAGTAATAAATTGATAGTATCATTATCTATGGATACTAAATCAATTCCCAAAATTCTGGATTTTTACTTTCAAATTAATATTAGTGCATACAAAAATAAATCATACTTATCTATGATTTATAACATTTTAAGAACTGAGTTTATAACTTTTGATGCATCCTATTGGGACTATTCAACAGGCATAAATAAGGACGTATTCACAGAAACCAACAAAAAGCTACATTTGCAGTCTGTTAATAACTCCATATCATCTATGTACTTGAACATTTTTAATTGAAGGTTTCTGCATAGAAGCTTCCTAACACCATATAAAATTGCACTTTACTATAAAAAAGAAAATAAGAGATGTTGGCAGTGCAATTCTAATTTAGCTGCAGATTGGGAACATATGATCCTGAAATGTCAATTGGTGATACCTTTTGGGGAAAAGTTTTGAAGTTTCACTAAAGCTTTGTGGCCAGACAATTGTAACATAGCAGACCCTCTGATTCTATCCAATGTTCCCATTCCAGGATCTGTTCCTAAGACTCAGGTGCCACTCCTATGGTCTGTCTTGGCTATTGCCAGAAAGGTTATCACTATAAATTGGAAAAGTACAAATACCATCTCTTTTTTGAGTTTATCCATCTAGCAGCAATAGAGAAATATAAACCATACATATTAGGGGTGGCCGTGGTGGTGCAGCAGTTAGCATTGCCACCTCACAGCAAGAGGTTTTCTGGTTCGATCCTCGGCTGCGATGCCTTCTGTGCGGAGTCTGCATGTTCTCCCTGTGGTCGTGTGGGTTTCCTCCGGGTGCTCTGGTTTCCTCCCACATCCCAAAGACATGCTGTAGGTGGATTGGACACTCTAAATTGGCCCTAGGCATGAGTGCGTGCATGTGTGTGCCTTCTGTGGAAGGTTGGGCATCAGACTGGCAACACAACACCGTAAAACTCCACTGCCAGTCATAAGCAGACAGGTGATCTGCTGTGGTGACCCCTAACCGAAAAAAGCCAAAAGAAGAAGAAACCGTACATATTAGAACTATAAATGTTACTCATAAAAAATATCTTGGCAAAAACTCCAAGATTTATTAGAGAAATATTAATGTTATCGTCTAGTATTAATATTTGTTATGGATGTTGTATATAATTGTTATTGTTTACTATTTGTTATATTAGATTCAAATGCTGTAATATTATTTCAGTTTATTTTAAAATAGAAAAAAAGATTATAATGTAAAAAAAATGTATACTGTTGAACAAGCAAAATTCACATTGAAAACAAAGTGAGACCTCCTGTATCTGTCTGAATAAATTCCACACCGTTTCTCTCCATCATCTTCCATAATAAGCTTGTGAGATTTATAAGTCTGTCATTACTGGGGTCTGTAGGTAACCATCTGAAATGTCACAACCCACTAGAGCAAGTTCTGAAATATAGAGAATGAATGATCGAAAGATCAGACATATATGCGAAGTCTGAGATGCCATTTCTCTGAATATTCTTACAGCAATCTCGGAGTTGATATATATAAGTTTGGGGTCGGGGTTGCTCCATACATGAGGGTGCAGGGGAAGTTTGAAGGAGAAGAGCAATTTTTCAAGATTCTCTCTTCTCCCAAGTTTTCTGCTGTTTTTTTTTTTTTTTTTGACTCTTCGACTCTCAGCATTCTGACTACTGACATTTCAATATGGAGCCAGGTCTGTTGAAAGACTTCCTTTCTAGAGTGATACCATGGTAACCTGTTTCCAGATATGTAAGACATGGCCCTATTAAATGCTCTCCCCAGCTAACCACTGATGCTTTATAAAGAAAGAACTTATGTGGTGTGCTTAGTAGGCCATGCCAAGCAAGATCTTGCATCTGCCATCTAGAAAAATAGGAAGACTGAGAAATGAGGTAATAAAATAAATGAAATAGATGCATTGCTGCTTTAAACAAATCAGAAAACATCCAACACAATTAGTATTGGGTATATAGAGAGAACTGCTGCAGATCATATCTTCACCCAGCCCGGCACAACCAGAATTTCTTCATTCAGTTCTTTTTTTTTTCCTTAAAGAGGTCTGCAGAGATGTATGCAGGACCTAAGATGAGTTGAAATCTATAAAAGCATTAACTTATTTATTCTGCTAGCTACTTCTTATCATATCACATGCATTTTATTCTCTGCTTCAAACTCTGTTTTCAGATTGTTTACATACATTCATGTTATGTAAAAAGACCACAAGATGCTATATGTTGTTGTAATTCCCCTATTAACCACACAGTTTTTTCCAGCATGTATGTTTTTATTTATTTTTATTGTTTTATTTATTTTTATTTTGTTAACCTGGGTAGAGCACCAAACACAAATTGACCAATTGCAGTCTCAGCTATTACTTCAAAGTTCTTTTTAAACAATGATGTTTGCCATACTAAAACAATAACTTCTACTGGCCTCATTAATCAAGGCAGTTTACTTACAGGTGGGGCAGTTTACTCAGATCAAGTGGCACTGGCAGTGACAAAGCAATGACATGAGTAACTGTAATGGTGGTGGTTATTGCTATTATGTAGTGATATTTTTTTTAGGAAAAAAAAGTGTTTCTTCACTTTTCCAAAAATGGATGCTGACTTTTTTTTTAATTTGTTGCGCATTTAAGTGTGTGTGTGTGTATGTTTGCATGCGTGCGTGCATGCATATGTGCGTGTGTGTGTGTGTGTTTCGATACTGAACTGGCTGAGGAATTTCGGCTGAATTTTACTTTTTATGTGACCAAATCTTTTTTATAGTGGCAACTGCAGTTTGTCACTCTTAAAACAATTTCATTTAGCTTTGTCACCCCCAAAATATTTAACATTCACTGTGTACTGCAAAAAAATGTAGTGCTATTATTTTAAAGTGAGTGATTTATGTAAGAGTGGACAATCCCAATGTCCATATCCTCATGTGGGAAACTGCCCATGTACTCTGCTGCTTATTATAATTAGTTCTAAGGTCACTATTACACCTACGAAAAGGAAGTAACTTGGTATTGTGATGTAAGCCAGTACACAGTTGCTAACCTGCACAAAATTTTTATTTAAATAACAGATTCATTACAGGTACATTCATAAAGCAGCACACATGAAAACAGTAGCTGTGGTCTGTAAAGGGACAAGTTGGACTCTGCCAAAAACCCTTGCCAAAGCTTGCTTTAAGAAAAGCAAGCATGATCAATCAATAGTGAACTGCACCTTGACCAGACATTGCTACATTTCTCCTTTCTTGAAAGAAGCCGCATACATATAACTTTATTGTAGATAACACTATTATTTTTTCAAAACATTTTTTAACTTTTTAACTATAACAAACAATAACTAAGATGTTACAATATACTCTGCTTAATGCACATCTTGGCAATAGAGTAGGGTATGCTGTCAATTTAAATAGAAAATTGCATTTGTTGACTTCTAAAAATATTGTAAGGTTGACTTGTCAGCTCTTACTGTGATTTGCCAGCTGTGCTTTTTGTGCTTTTATAGCGGTAAGCACTCCATTTTGTCGCAAGTGAGACGTTATTTTAATGCTGAATCTTTTAGAAATACCAGAAACTTTGGCATTAACATTATGAGTGTGTGTGTGTGTGTGTGTGTGTGTGTGTGTGTGTGTGTGTGTGTGTGTGTGTGTGTGTGTGTGTGTGTGTGTGTGTGTGTGTGTGTGTGCATGTGCACACGTGCGCATGTGTGTGTTTGCTTGTTCTATACATGCATACTCATGTGTGCTAACACTAACACTAGCTCTGCAGCTGCCCCAGCCCTAAGCCTGCACCTTAACTTACTAAACACCCTTTTCCTAACAGTACCACTATTCAGAAAATTATGTTTGAAGGATGTGTTATTGATTTGTTTTTTTCTTTTTTCCTGTTTTTTTCTGTTTTTTGAGAGATCACAGGAAGAGAATCTTTGTTTTTGTTTGTTTTTTTTCTTTCTTTCTTGTGGTTCACTTAGTTTGTCATTATTTGACATCTGATAGCTTGCTTCCTTGATAGGTTCACTGCTGTCTCAGTCTTCTTTATGCAACTGCTGTTCTTATGTTGCATATTTATTTGTTTATTTATATTTCTTTAACAGGGTAGAGAACTGATCCAGATGGACCAGTTAACTCTAGTATAGCTTGAAAGTGACCTTTGTTTCTTCTTACAGTGGTGTCATTCTCAGAATCACCCCTGTATCTTCTTACAGTGATGTCATTTTCAGAGTGAATGACATAAGATCCAGATTCAGAAGGGTTGCCAGCAGTCACAGCCGGTAATTCCCATTTCTTCTCTCCATCCACTGTTAAATTAAAATTCTAGCCTGAGTACAGGTATGACAGGGAGCCAACTGAATGCCTCTACTATCATACACCTCAAATCATAGTACAAGAAAGCTGGACAAAGCCTACAATAATGGGTAGAAAAGGACATAAAAATCAGGGACTCATTTTAAATATTGCTTTTACAAACTGAGAAAGTAGATAGAAAGACAAGTTTTGCATTAGCATGTGTTTTCTAAAAGATACAAAGTCTGAAACTCAGTAGGTTCATTTGAGATTACTAGGCTAATAGCTATAGAGCCCTTACAAGGCTATCCAATATAACCTGATTTTACCCAATATATGGCCCTAAGGGGCAACAGGATGGCATGGATTTGTGTATATGTCTTGATTATTTTACAGACTGCTCCTGTCTATAAGGGACACAGGCACTATGCCAGGAGTGAATTTATGATTCCCCATCCACTGATCCAAATTGCATTTGAAGAGGGGCAGAAAAGGGCTCTGCTTAATGTGAATAGGAAGCCTGTTCCAAAGAAGGGGCAATCTCTGAGACACATATCTGTCTCTCCAGCATTGTTTTGTTTGAGTCACTAACAAAGGTTAGATCCCTAGTTTGGGTGACCCTCATGCTGTTTGATTTGCAGATGTGTAGCAGCTCCATCAGGGCTGGATTTGTGAGTGCTTTGTAGGTCAGGCAGTTAGGCATAGGTCACCCTTAATAGTTGGTAGGAGACAGAGTAAAGGGGTAGGGATTTTAATCTATCTGCATAAGACATGTTGTTTGCACCCTGTATTTTCTATGTGAGGAACCTCGGAGGTCAATCCAGCTGCTGTAAATGCCTAATCAAGTACAGGCCAAATGGCAGATGGTACTCAGTTATTAGTCTAATGAAGGCTGAGTACAGTGGGCTATAATTTCAATGGATCTGGATGCCTTACCTTTACTTATAAGTTGTGCCACACAGAAGGACTTCCTCACCACTGTGGACACATGGTGGTCAAACTTCAGGCTACTATCTCTGTGTAGCTTGATTACTCACCTCTGAGTCTACTCTTAGGGATGTGTTATTGCTGTTGTAATTTGCAGGGGTATTTGACTTCCCAAAGGGTATGATAATGCATTTTTTCACATTTAATTTTAGGTCATGGTCCTGGCACCAATCATTTGTCTGATCTAGACCCTCCTGAAGGATATTTGCATCACTGGGAGATTCAATGATTCAGTAAACTTTGCCCTGAGGCACATCATTAGTAATGGCCTCTTGCTGGATCTGGATTCACCCACTTTAACCACGTGTGTTCTGTCCATGTGCCAGTTGGCTATCCATCAGGTGATATAGGGATTTTTGCCCAGTTTTGTGAGTTAATTTATAATAGATGAATAGGTATACAGTTACTCTAAAACAAAGAGAATCCTTGATGTCAGAGTCCACACTTCTTTATTGCAACACAGTAAATGCAAGTGCTTTTGTCTCTGTCAGTTCAGAGACTTTATCAAGATACAGAAAGAAACAGGAAACACTCCATATATAACCATGACCCAATTAACACCTTAACAAGTCATCACACACTTAATTTCCTTCTCCTTCAACCTACAAAACTTTTTTTAAAACTTCCTTAAAACAAAAATATATTTTAATCAATAAAACCAAGTCTCAATGCAAATTTAAGATAAATTTAAGTTATAAAACACACACACACACACACACACACACACACACACATATATATATATATATATATATATATATATATATATATACATAAAAGACCAAAACTTCCCTAAGAATAAATACATACATACTAAACTTCCATGATAGAAACATTCATATAAAAGGAAGAACATTAATATACTTAAAAGGCACTCACCTTTCCAGTGCCTTTAATTTCAAAAAACAAGCCAGGGAAAACATATCATTTAATCCTGGCCAAACAGTTGCATTCATTCTAAGCTGCCAGTATGCTTCCAACCTTTCTAACTACAGAGGCCATGGAACCCCCCTTGGATCCCTTTTCAGCACATCAATAACAACAAACTTAAAGGAATGTCCCTCATATTCCATACAATGCCTAGCTAAGGCATTCACTTTATTCTTCAGTCTAATGTCCCTGACATGCTCATAGATTCGATTCCTAAGTTTCCTCTCAGTTTTGCCTACATAGAAGTAGGGGCATTGTAGACATAAAGCACAATAAACAACCCTCTCTGATTTGCAAGTGCACTTGTACCTGAAACTGAAGGTCGGCCCATTGATGGTTGCTGATGAACCCTCCATAATAAAACCATATTGGTTACATATCCCACATATTTTCATAAGACCTTCACTAGGGTCACTTCTAGCGTTTTCGAGTAGGCTTTTCAAACATCTACCCTTCCTATAGACCACCACTGGGGCATTACTAATACATGTCCTGACCTCGTCACAAGAGGACAAAATCACCCAATTCTTGTGCAAAATATCAGAAATTGATCTACTATCTGCACTTCTTCTTCTTCCGGCTTTTCCCGGTCAGGGGTCGCCACAGCGGATCACCTTGTCCGCACATTGAATGGCAGTGGAGTTTTACAGTGTCGAGTTGCCAGCCCGGCGCCCAACCTTCCTCAGAAGGCACACTCACACGCACACCTAGGGCCAATTTAGAGTGTCCAATCCACCTGCAGCATGTCTTTGGGAGGAAACCAGAGCACCTGGAGGAAACCCACGCGACCACAGGGAGGACATGCAGACTCCGCACAGAAGGCACCCCAGCCGGGGATCGAACCGGAGAACCTCTTACTGTGAGGTGGCAATGCTAACCACTGCACCACCGTGGTCGCCCAATCTACTATCTGCACTAAATGTTGTAATAAATGCCGACTTAAAATTTCTGTCAGCCCTAAAGTCGAACTCTCCCTTGGTGTTAGCACACAATGCCATAACAATTTCCTCTATATTTCCAGTATCCATTTCCGACATATCATTAATTGCCCCATTCCCTACTTGGGATAAGATAGCCTTGAAATGACCCCTTTCCCTTTTAATAACCTCAATCATTACCTCATGGACCAATAAGGGGGGATAACCTCTTCTCAAAAACACGTCCCTCAAAACATCACATTCATTCAAGAATGATTCAAAAAGAGACACCATGAGGGCTGCCCTCATAAACTTCTTTATTGCAACACAGTAAATGCAAGCGCTTTTGTCTCTGTCAGTTCAGAGACTTTATCAAGATACAGAAAGAAACAGGAAACACCCCATATATAACCCTGACCCAATTAACACCTTAACAAGTCATCACACAATTAATTTCCTTCCCCTTCAACCTACATCCTACAACCTACAAGACTGTTTTACCCTCATCCATGGCCTTAGTGACTTTCTCAAAGAAATCCACCAAATTCAGTTGGCATGCCCTGCCCTTGACAAAGCCTCATTAGTTCATAGGTTGGTACTAGGTTATCAGCCCTAGGGCCTATAAAAGCCTAGCCATAACAATTCCCTGGCTATTTCTTCCCACAGTATTTACTTCCCTGGACCCCCTGTCTAGCAGGGCGACTGACGTGATCCCCGGGGTGAATTTCCTATCTCCCATCCAATCATCAGGGTTCTTTTTGAAGAGGGCCAAAGAGGCGATCTGCTTGACATGTATGGGCAGTCTATTCTAGAGTCTGGGAAGTCTCTGGGTCAGGAACCTATCCCTTCAGCATGTTTTGTTCATTGTGATGACAAGGTTTAGATCCCTGGATCATGTGTAGGCAGTCTATTCCAGAGTCTGGGGAGTCTCTGGGTCAGGAACCTATCCCTCCAGCATGTTTTGTTCATTGTGATGACAAGGTTTAGATACCTGGAGCATGTGTCTCTGATGGATTGGGATTTCTTTAAGTGTAGTATGCCCAACAGCTCTGGGTTTGACATGGCTTTGTATGTTAAGCAGAGATTGCCTTTGAGTAGGTGATATGCGACAGAGTATAGGTGGAGTTTTTTTAGATGGTCAGCATAGGGCATCTGCTTTAGGCCTGTGATTCTTTTAGTAAGGTATTTCTGCAGCCTTTCCAGTTGTTGCAGATGTCTTGAGAGGTACATACCAAATGGGGCATTGTATTCTATAATGGGTCTAATGAAGGATGAGTACAGTGTGACAATGACCTCCATTTTTCTGGATGAAAAGTGCTTAATGATGAGGTGTGCCACATAGAAAGATTTTCTGACTGTTGTGCTGATGTGGTTATTGAAGGTGAGACCACTGTCCACCTGTGCCCCTAAGTCTCTTATCACACTTTCGGTGTTTAGTGTACTGCCACCTATGTGGTAATTCATGGGTGCATGTTTTTTCCCAAAGAGGATAAATATACATTTCTTGGCATTGAGCTTGAGCCCATGGCTCTGGCACCAAGCATATGTTCTGTAAGGCCCTTTTGTAGAATATCCACATTATTTGGGGATTCACTAATGGCTCCCAGTTTGCAGTCATCTGCGAACTTTGTTAGTCAGAGTCCCTTAGTGTTGGTCTGTACTTACAGAGAAGTAGATGCCAAACAAGAGCGGTCCCAGGACTGAACCCTGAGGTACTTCACTTGTCACTTGTCTGGAGCTGGATTTGGAATTGGCTGCTTTTACAGTGTGGGTTCTGTCAGTAAGCCAGTTGGCAACCCATCAAGTGACATAGGGATTAATGCCCAGCTTAGTAAGTTTATCTATGATTCCAAATGGGGGATGGTATCAAAGGCCTTGGTGAGGTCCCGATAGGCTGTGTGGACCACCTTACCCTTGTCCACAGCTCTGGAGACTGATTCTAAGAAGTCAATCAGATTCAGGAGACAAGATCGGCCCTTCACAAACCCAAACTGTGTGGGGTCCAGTGTTTGAAGCTTGCCAATGTCTTTGTTTATAAGTTCCATGATAATACGTTCCATGGCCTTGCAGATCAGGCTCGTCAAACTGATGTGGCAGTAGCTCCTGGGATCCAAGGTAGAAACTCCCTTGTGGAGTGGGATAACTGTAGCTGTGCGCCACTCAGTGGGTACACAGCCTGAGGTGAGGCTATGATTAAATATGACACATAGGTGAGGTGCCAGTTCATTCTGTAGTTCATGTAGTACACAGCCTGGGATGTTGTCTGGTCCCATGGATGCTATATTCTTAGCTTTGGAGAGTGCGTTTTTTACCTATGTAGCCATTATTATCGGAATTTGGCAATCTTTCAGTATTGAGATGGGCCCTTTAGGGGTTGAGAGGGGGGGTGAAGTTTGCACTGAATCGATCTGCCAGGATATTGGCAGTATCCTTGGGATCAGTATATTTAATGCCATTCTGTTGTAGCTCAGAGCAGATCTGAGCATTGCCATTTAGATTCTTGACATAGTTAATAGAATGCCTTGTGGTTGTCTTTGGAATCTTTGGCAATTTTATTTTCGTAACTAGCTTTGGACGATTTTATGAGGGATCTCAGCTTCTTACTGAGGCTTGTAAGGGAGTTTTTTGCATCCTGAGATTTTCCTCTTTTCTGCAACAGTTTTTTTCCTTTTGTTGTAAAGTTTGTTTATGGCAAGGGACCACCAGATTGGCTTCCTTTTTTTGGAGGAGAGCATCTTGGTTCTATTGGGTATGGCACGATTCATGCACGAGTGGATGTGCTCGTACAGTGCCTTAGTGTAGGATTCAGCAGTCAAACTTTCAGTTCCTGTCTGCGTGGGTGTCATGAAGTTTGTCACTTCTGACTTGAGTAGCATGAAGTTGGCTTTGGAGAAGTTTTTTACGGAGGTTTCCTTACTGGGGGGTGGGGGTGGGATGTCGATGTCAAGGGTGATTAGCTTATGGTCAAACCTGACCAAAGAGAGGGTAACCATAGGTGTGGAGCATCGATTTCCCTTGTTGGTAATGACAAGGTCTAGGATATTGGAGCCCCTGGTGGGACTAAGGATTAGTTGATCCAGGGCATTGGAATTTATGAATTCCAAGAAGCACTGGGCAAAGGTGTTGGTACACAAGTAGTTTTCCCAGTTAATGGCAGGGTAGTTGAAATCACCCAGTATTAGGGTGTTTGGTTGTATCTTAATATTTTCCAGTATGTTTAGAAAGGTGCAGTGAGAATCTTGGGGCATGGTAGGGGATCTGTAGCAAGCTACAATTTGGATTGCAGTCTTACCTAATGTTAATTTCACCTGGAGAATTTCAGATGCATTGTGTTGGGCAACTAGCCTGGTGTTGTGAATATCCTTGGTGAATATGGACACTCCTCCACCTTTAGTGTCTCTGTCCTGGTTTGGTGGCTGAAAAGTGTGGTAAGAGTTGTAGCCTGGTATTGCAGGGGTGCTCTCTGGAGCCTTGAACAAGGTCTCAGTTACTGCACATATATTGATGTTCTCCATATTTAGGAGTTGTTCATAGGTTCATAGATTAGTACTAGGCTAACTGCCCTTAGGAGCCATTTTAAGCCTAGCCAGTTATCCCTTGTGAGACTCAAACCTTGCACCTTGTGTTTATAAGGCAAACACATTAACCATTAGGCCACCCTCCCAACCTGAGTGGCTCGAGAAAGTGCATTTTGAGGTTTAGACTTTTAGTATTGAGTAGCATTACCTTCAGATTTTGCGTGCTTGTACCTGTTATGGTGGTTGGGTCAGGTCCAGTGTTTGGAGGTTTCCTATGTCATTATTTATCAGAGCCATGATTATTCATTCCATGGCCTTACATATAAGACTAATCAAACTTATGGGTCTATAATTTCCTGGTTCAGTAGACAGTCCTCCTTTATGCATAGGGATGACTGTTGCTGTCCTTCACTCTATCGGGACAAAGCCAGTCCAAAAGCTGTGGTTAAATAGAGATCCTAATGAGTCTGATAAGTCCTGATTTAAGCTGTTTAAGAGGCAACCTGGTATATCGTTAGGCCACACTGAAGCCATGTTTTTAGCTTCAGAGAGAGCAGTGGCAACCTATTTTTGGTGATAATTGGCTATGGAATGGTGGAGGATATTTCTTGGAAAGAACTGGGGGTGATGGGAAGGTGAAATTTGAGCAGAATTTGTCAATCAGCAGATTTTCTATATCTTCTTGCTGAGTATAGGTGTGATACCATCTACAACTAATTCCACACATTGCTGGGAGTTGCCGTTAAGATTGCAAGTATAACAGAAAAATGTGTAATGGTTATCCATAGCTTTGAAGGCTATTTTTATCTCAAAGTCTGCTTTCAGAGACTTGACTAGCTTCCTGATCCACTTGTTTAGACTAATGAGGGGACTTTTTGCTCTGTTGTACACATTCCCTCTTACTTCTCAACAGGATTTTCTATCTTTTATTATACAACCTATTAATACCAGGGTCTACCAGGGTGGGTTGTTTTTGCAGTTTGACGTGGGTTCATTTTAGTCTGCTACTGCTGTTTCTGTGCATTTGTTTATATGGTCATACAGGACTTTTGTGTATGCCTCTGCATAGGTTTCTGTGTTTTCTGGATTTGCAGGAGTCTGGAAACAGGCTATGTTGTCCCTTAATAGGGGGTAATTTATTTAAGAGAAGTTCTTAAAGCTTTTGGAGTTAGGTGGGGAGACTAGTTTTACCTTTATTTTAAGGGAGACTGCTTTGTGATCTGCTCTTACCAATAAAGACAGCACATGGGGGGGGGTGCAGTACTCTCCCCATATTTATGAGTACCAGATCTAGGATATTTGTTCCCTTAGTGGGAGTGCAGGCTAGGTGCTCCAGGGCATTTGAATTTACAAAGTCAATACATCTTTGTACCTGCATGTTAGTGATCATGTATGCCTCCCAATTAATGGAGGGGTAGATAAAATTACCCATGAGTATGGTACTGGGCTGGATGGTGAATAATTCTAGTAATTTCAGGTATGATGTATGGGTTTCCTGGTTCATGGTAGGGGACCTGTAGCTAGCAAGAATATGGTAATGGAATTTTTCTCATGGTTATTTGGACAATGAGTAGCTCAAGCATGTCATTTTTTGACCAGCCTTGAGGTGTGCTTATCCTTTATGTAGATAGATATACCCCCTGCCTTTTGCTCTTTCATATTCAGTGGGTGTTCATAATGTATGAAAGGCAATATAGTTATGCACTGCCATGATGTTTTCTCTGCCTTTGAACCATGTTTCAGTAACTGCACAAGTATTACATTCTCTAAGGTAAGTAGAGCTTTCAAGGAGTGCAGTTTTTTGTTGTGGCAACTAACATTGAAGAGCAACACCTTTAGCTTGTCCTGAGTAGCTTTTGTTATGTTGGAAGGTTTGCCTTTTTGGTAATGCCTAAAAAAGGCACTATGGGGTGGATAATGTTTTGGCAAATATCCAAAAGCTTAGAGGTGACAGGTGAAGACCATCCCTGGCAAATCAGTGCATGGCCTTTCAACCATGTCCTCCCAGGCTGACAAGTATTGGACCCCTTTGGAATGACCCCATTAGCTAAGCTAATTGTTAAAGTTGATCATTCTGTGCTGGTATTTTAACATCATCCTTGGAGACAATAAAATGCTCATTATTAGGCTCATACCTGCCTATGACACATATTTTGAGAGCTCAGTCATGTCTGTCTTTATATATTCCAAGGAGGTACATCTCAGGTTATTCACACCCACATGGACTATGACTGAATCATACTGGTACTTAGGGGTAATTGACCTGAATGCTTGCATGATCTGGTGAATTCTAGCCCCTGATAGGCAACTAACTGCAACCTTCCCCTTATCCAGCCTTGTAAGAGGGACATCAGTGTGCCTCAAAGTGAAGTCTTCTGTGACCGGAATATTGGGATGTGGAGTGCTTTGCCTTATGGGCTTGGTATTTGAGACAAAATGATATGTGCTGTAATGGGAACTGTATCGTTTGTGTGCATGCAGAGTGTGCATGGGTAAGTTACATGTAAACACCCCCACATATGTGGGTCTATGAGTGCAGCCCTTTGTAGGTGTAGTGAGTGATGTGTGTGATTCACTGACAACCTGTTTGTTGCTTTTTGTGTCTGTATGTGAGAGTCTAACTTCCACTGTCAATGTGTAACTACTTCTCTCACATACTGTATTTGCCTGTTTGAGAATTAAGTGGTTGTCAGTGTACATAAGGCAATTGCTACATTGCCTCAGGATGCCCATGTCCACCAAGCTGGATACAGAAATAGCAAGAAAGTGCCCATCCATGGTTGCAAGTCATAATGTGTACTTGCAAGGGATAAGAGTGGATGGTGTTTGTAACTGCATGAAGGAAGATGGCTTACTTGGTGTAATCTGCAGCTAACCTAACCAGTGATGCTGCCCAGCACCCAAACCAGATGCTTTCTGAGCAGCAATAGGCCTGGGTGCTATAATAAGGTAAGGTAAACCCAAACAGTCCTACCTAAATGCATAAATGCTGCTCACTGTGCAAACTAGTTGCCCCATGAGTAACGCATGGCTGAGGTAAAGTTCAGAGAATTTTTTTTTTATAGGGAAATTTCACCTTCTGGTGATTGTATGTATACAAGGCACCAATAACCACGAATGTATGCAAAGCAGCTTTTCACAAACATGAAGCTTATACACAATCTGAAAAAAGCAAGTTTTACACTAACTACGCCCTGAGGTCACTCAGGTAAGCACACAGTGAGCTCTGCACCAGCAATTCCCAGCTCAGACAGGTGAAACCAGCCTTCGCCACACAAACCAGCCATCTCTTCAAATGCTTGTCATTATTTAGTGATTTCAAGTCTTCAGTGATTTGCTAGAAAAATCACAACTTTTATGAGGAACAGACTAAAATATGCAGAAAAAATCTGGAAAAATGTGGGCAGTTGAGAGGTATGTCTACTATAGAAAAATACAATAAGCATAACAAGTTTAGGTTTGTGATCATTATCTTCAAAGAGAGACAGGCATTTGTAGGAATATTAAGCCTGATATAGAGACTGTTGTTGAGATTTCATGGTCTGTTATCAGATAGGCTGGACTCTGTCCGGTTATGTGTCAGTGTCAGATTATGAGTAGCTGTACTACAAAACATCAAATCATAGTGAGGAATAGACTGTTAAAAATTCTCTTTGTAGTCTGAACCTCTCTGCATGCTGTACCACACACTTGTGGTTTGAGAGCTGCAGGTAGTATAAATCCATACTTTTCCTTGGACTGTCTAATGCTTTTGATGGAAACTGACAGTCATTCTCAACTGTGACCTCAATAGGAATTTGCCATCACGAAAGCATTTGATTTGATATAAAACCTGATCAGCTGTTTTGGATAGACTGGCTGTTTCTATATCAGTGGAATAATAATTCTCTGCTATAAGATATTTCCTACCATCTAATTCATGCATGTCTGCATTGATCTTTTACCAGAGATGTTTTCTTAAAAAAGTGATCATCAGACACTTTTTTAAGTGGATTGTTTTTTGGTGCAGATTTGGCATGTTTTCAGAATCCTAGAGACATCATACCAATGCTCAGCCACTCCACCAATATCTTGATGCTTTCTCTGCATTTTGCTAATCTCTAAATCTGCCCTATAAATTCTGCATGCCATGAAGAGGAGGGCACTGTACTGTCTTGGTACTGCAAAAGGCTATCCATCTCATGCAGTGAAGTTTTCACAGAAGGAATTGACATGCCCTTCTTATGGCCAACAAGTTGGAATAAAGCCAATAATAGCCTGAAGATCTGCATCACCTTTAGCTGCTTCCCCGATGGTGCCCGTTCAGTTGGCTGACAGATCTATTTGATGTTACACATAAGCATCACCATCCTCTTCAGTATCTGATGTTTTTAGCCTGGATTTGGGTTTCTCGGTAATGTATCTGTCACACTTGCTGTTTCCCAAGGACACGCAGCATCTTCCCTTTAAAGTGCCAAACCCTTGCCGACTGTCATGAATACTGAAGTGGAGCTTCATACAAGTTATAAGCATTTATTAGTAGAAGAAATGGCTTATCATCAACTTATGATCAGTCTGCAGATGAAATGCAAATATCCATTTCTTGCAAGTAACTAGAAAAGTGTTCATGTGATCACAGTATCACTAGGCATTTTTTCTCAATTTAAGAATACCATTTTTCAATCTCTGTCACTATGTGCCAAGAAAGCAACAGGTTTAAGTTTATTTATTTATTTATTTATTTTACATTTGTTGACCGGGCTAGTCTAGCTGGATACATATCCTTTTTCAGTAGAGGCCCGGGGAGAAAAGCTCCCACCCATGAGAACAGTTTAGCATTACAATTTTATAGAAATCCTACATTGTAAAGTATAACAAAACAGTAAAATAAACCTTATATACATGTTTGTAGTGAGAAATCATTGGTATAATCTTACATTGTAAAGAATAAGAAAACAGTAAAATAAACATTATATACATGCTTGTAAAGAGAAATCATAGGTTGAATAGATCAGAAAAGGTAGATAAGGAGGAGATAAACTGGTTGATAGTAGTGAGAGAGTAAGGAAGTAGGTAAAGTTCATTTTTTTCTTTTGCAAAAGAGCAGTTCCAATATCGTAACTGCTGTTATTAATGCTGACTTCTATGAATTTGATGGCAATTATAATATACTAGCAGTGATGTGGCCACTAACATAGCCTATCAGTTTTGGCAGTCATGAACTTGTGACCAGGAGTGACTGGTATATATTTCAGTGGTGTGTTAACTGTTTTTATCTGAAGAAGTCCCACAATTGTGTGGGATGAAAAGCGCTTTATTTAATAAACCTTTTATTATTTTATTATTGCATGTGTGGTTGTCTAGATTCAGCAAGCAAAGTACAGGCCAGAACTGTATCACCAAGACTATACAGCACTGCTGAACTTTGTTGAATGCTTGAAATAGGGAACTATTTGGTGAAGTTCTTACTAGGGCTGTCCTGACTGCCTAACTGATAAACAAAAGCAAAATAAAATTAAACTAAATAAATAAAATGATAGAAGGAGAACATTCCAGATAGAGTGATGAAAATCATCAACTTTCTGCAGCTATGGTTAATTAGTATATGTGAAACCCTCGGATGGCCAAGTGGTATGTGTGAAATCCTCGGATGGACAGGTGGTATGTGTGAAACCCTCGGATGGACAAATGGTATGTGTGAAACCCTCAGATGGTCAAGTGGTATGAGTGAAATCCTGTGAGCACATCATGTGTGGAGAGTGTCCTTGCCCCAGACAGCCTGGGTATACATCTCCTAACATGGCTAGAATGAACCTCTCCCATTGGTCTACTTCACTGAATTAATTTTGGTGTTGGCAGATTCTTATTCCATCAGTTTTCTTAATCACTGGCACCATGAGAACATACCAAAAAGTAGGTTCTTTGATCATGTGTCCATCTCCACGATATTCAAAGACTGAAATCATCAATCTGCTTTTATTATTGGTAGAATAGGAAACAGTTACTGTCGTGGTGTTGAGAGAGTACAGTGAACTGCATAAGTCCCTAATTTAATTTTAATCAGCTCACAGTTTAGAAGTCCTACACCTGCAAGTGCATTCACAGTTATCTCAAGTCTAACAAATACATCATTCTTACATGTAACTTGTCTATGCAACAGGTTATTCATATAAGGCCCCAAAATGAAATAAATCCAAAACTTGTACTTCTGCACTTTGCACTCACTTGCATCTATGACTTTGTATTGGTATAGATCATGCAGTATATATCATATAGCACCACTGTTATATCTGTGTTTATGTGTGTTTTAACTTTACTGAGGTATCATTTGATGGAAGGCTTACCAGACTTCATAATATTCATATGTTTATTATAACAGAGTTTGATGGTAAACATTCCCTAACTAACATGTGATGGGTAATCATAAATTCATCAATGGGCTGTCCCCCATGTCTCTAATAGACAGAAGTTGACAGTACACATTCCCTAGTTAACATTTGATGGGTAATCGTAAATTCATCACTGGGCTGTCCACTATGTCTCTTATAGACAGAAGTTGACAGTAATCATTCCCTAACTAACATTTGATGGGTAATCATAAATTCATTACTGGGCTGTTCCCCCAGGTCTCTTATAGACAGAAGTTGACTGTAAACATTCCCTAACATTTTGATGGGAAATCATAAATTCATCACTGGGCTGTTCCTCCATGTCTCTTATAGACAGAAGTTGACTGTAAACATTCCCTAACTAACATTTTGATGGGTGATCATAAATTCATCCCTGGACTTTCCACATGTCTGTTATAGACAGAGGCTGACAGTAAATATTTCCTGACTTTGAATGGGTAATCATAAATTCCACACTGGGCTTTCTCTCATTTCTCTTATGGATGGAGGCTAACAGTAAACTAACATACCGTCACATAACTGTTTAGCAAATCCTTAGCAAACATACCTCCCAATAAAAATACACATTACCAGAGGATGCAGTTGTGTTGTGTTGGTTTGAGTGGCTAAGCTTATAAAGGCTCTGATGGTTGTTAGCCTTGTATATACCTATGAGCCTATAAAGATATGATGGATTTATAAGTCACCCTAAGATAGAGGCTTCATTCACATTGATCTCAGTTTCACTGATCACCATTTAGTTTTGCACATAACTGAAGAATCTCCCAACCTGTTACATCTCTGGAGCTTCATAATACAGCCTGACATGACGCGGTCATCATGTGTAAGTGGGCGTAATATACCTACCCTGCCTTGTTTCACTGTTTCAGTCCCTTAGCTTTCCTCTTCTGCCTTCTTTTAGCATATTTATTTTTTTTTGTCTGATCTCATCTATGTCATCTCAACTCTGTTATCTATAACAAAGTTCCTTGAGTTCATAAATTAAAGCACTTTGTTGAGTCACAATACACAAACTTCATAGCTCATATTCAAGAGACTGCATTTCTAGTGGCAGAAGAAGATAGCCTGGTCTGTCTAAGCTGCATATCACACAAAAAGGCTTTAAGTGAGGTCACTTCCTTTGCTTAGTTAGTTTCCTCCTCCTCTATAAATTTGCCATGCTTGCACAGCTCCTGGCTCATTTCTACAGAGGTCATGGACACTTAGTGTCCACGTCATTGTTTCCTGAGTGTTTGGCATGTATCTAGTGCCATCCTAGCACAGGTAAGTACTCTAAATTGCTTTTGTTTTTGCACATTTATATGATATTTAAGAGAACTGCTGCTGTATTGTCACATTATTTATTGTATTTTTCTGCACTTTATCATTGTAAAGTGCCATTGCTTTTCACTGACCTTGCCACTGGTTTCACTGCATTGTGGTCATTTTGTGTGTGTTTTCAGCTAGTTTGTTTGACTGTCTTGTTTTAATTCACTTTCGTATAACTGTAGTGTGGTTTTACATTAAGGCAGCCTGGGAGTGCATTTCAAGTGGCAATAGAAGATAGCCTAGTCTGTCTGAGCTGGGAACCACACAGGAAGTCTGTAAGTGAGACTGCGTCATTAGTCAGAAGGCTATTTGCTTTATTGAGTTAGTTCCTCTGCCTCTATAAATTTGGCATATTTGTACATCACTGCTCATCATATAGCAGTGGTTAGCACCACCCTGAATATGCAGAGGCACATAGAACTGAACATTTCCATGTAAAACTACCCCTAAAATTTCAACAGTACTTAGGTGAGCAAAAAGCAACTACTTTCTGTACTAAGGAGCAGCCCCCCCCCCCACATGAGTTTGGTCTTAAATAGTCTTGATTGTATTAGCAACCGAGTTGGCTAGCTGCAAACCCCTCATATACCATCCTCTTGTAGAACACAAAATAAGGATCTATAGTCAAGAGCATGCACTTCCCTGCTATTTCATCAACCAGCATGGGGATGTTGTGTATAGGCATCCTGAGGTAATGTTGAAATTGACTCATGTTTAATGTTAACCATTTAATTCTTAAATAAGCTGATAAGGTGTGTGAGAGAAATAGTTACATAATGTCACTAGAGGCAAGACTCTCACAATTAAGCACTTACAATAACACATGTGCTACATGTACCTCACATAGTATGGAGCAGACAAAGATTAAAAGATTCAAAAGATTCAAAGAAGCTTTATTGTCATTTAGGAACACACAAGTGCAACCTAAACGAAATTACAAATGTTAGCTTACAAGAGAAATGCAGTGTAAATAACGTAGCTACAGCAGTATCAAAGAATACCATAAGAAAGAAAACAACAACACGTATGACATACACCAGGCAGTTCACATTACATAAACACATTCAATACCCATTATCCAGTGATAAACAAATAAATACCCGCCACCAACCCCCTACACTGTTAAGATAGAGTATAAATACAGACTAGTGAATAGCAGCTGTTTAGTTACCATATTGCACTGGTTACCCTTAGACATGACTCAGTATAGCCATCATATTGCATAATAGTAATACTGATTGCAATTGCTCAGAGCAGCACTATTAAATGAAAAAAAGAGGCTTCAATGTATCAGGTATTATTGTTGGTGTCTGTATTAATAAGTCTCACATTTGTAGGATACAAACTGTTCCTGAAACTGTAGTCCTACAGCGGAAGCTGCGGTACCTCCTTCCAGATGCAAATTGTAAGAACCAGTTGTAGTTCTCACAAACCCACAAGTAAACCCACATATACCGAGGCTCTTAAATGTAATTTTCCTAAACCACAAAGGCCTCCCAGACGTTGCACAAACAAAAAGTATCCTCAGCAACTTTAAGAGCATTCTAAAAAATCAGCACCTAACACAACACACATGGCCAAATCCCATTGTATTTCGGCTTCTAGGCCCATAAGAAACACCACCACACAGCCCACAACTTTGGCCATAGAAGACTCCGTTGTAAGGAACACACATATGTCCCACTCATCATGCTAAGTAAGAAGACGTTCATGGTCATCTGACTGTCAGTGGCCAGAATCCATCAGATTATGCATGCACTTAAGTCATTGAACCACAAGTATCAGTATGAGTCAGTCATAGTCAATGCGGGCATAAATGACTTGAGATGTACCTTCCTGGAATACGTGAAGAGAGCCATGATAGAGCTCTTGTACTATGTGCACCAGAGGCCTGTATGAGCTAAGCACTGAGCAGCATTCTACCTTCTCAAAGGATGATGCCACAAATATGAACAGAAAATAATTGATTTTAACAATTGGCATAGTGTATGGTGTCATTCAAAGGGGGTAAAATATTTGTCAGTCTGGGAGGATATGATCGACAAACTACACTGCTTTGCCAAGGATCGTCTGCACCTTTATCTTCTGTGATTTCAAATATTGGCTAAAACCTTGTCCACCCCTATACTGCCTTTTTGGGCATTGCTAACCTGATAATCCTACCAATAATTAAACCAGCCCAGGAAAATATCTAGGTGTTACTGCCTAATGCCAGGAGTCTAAACAAGAAACCCTGTTCCTTGTAAGCTCTCCTCACCCTGGAGAATGTAGATGTATGTGTAGTTACTGAGTCATGGTTTAAAGTAGCTGAGAGAACCCTAGCAGTGAAGCGCTACATTGCCTTTCACATCTTTAGACTAACTTGGCACAGGAAGAGCCAAAAGGTGAATGTGTCTCTATTTGCATTAAAAACAAACACATCTGAGAGCTGGTCTATCAGTGTGACATGATTGAGCTTCTCTACATCCCAATTATCATATACAAAACCCTATGCCATATCCTTGCAAGCTATAGGTCCCCCCATGACTCAGGGAAGCCATAATATATACTTAAATGTACCCATTCAATCTAACACCATACTCATGGACAACTTTAATTACCCCTTATCAACTGGGAGTCATACATGACCCCTAACATGGAAACACAGAGATTCTTGGACTTTGTAAATGTAAACACCTTGGACTACTTCGTCTGCATGTGCACTAGGGGCACAAATATCCTTGTCTTGGTCCTCAAAAACATGGTTAAACATTGCACTCTCCCTAATGTAATGTCTTTGCTGGTCAGGTCAGACCATGAAGCTGTCAACAGAAAATACATCCCTGGGATTCCACCTACAGTATGTCCCTGTTGGACAGTGGCATGGGATGTTGACTTGTTGGAGCATGGGCTAAATTCTTGGCTAAGCTTGTAAGGGCCTCAGGGCCAATGGCCTAGTAATGTCCCATAATCCTATGATCCTATGAAGTAAAGGTAAAACCAGGAATGCCAGCTAATCCCAGAAATGTTAGGAATTATTGTAGGGCAAACTTTCTACTAAAACAAAAACCAAAAACTGGCTCCAGAAAAATACAGAGTAGAACTTTTACTCAAAATATAAAACAATGAGAAGCATTCACAAACATAGCTTTCTCAAGTCAATTTCCAAAGAACAATAATAGCAAGTGACCTTAATGAAATCACATGACCTTCGCTAGCACTTTTGTTGCAATAGCTCAAGTACCAGTTTAATACTATTAGCTTCATTTAGTCTTTGGTGTGCATTTGCATGCATTATATTACTCTATTTATATTTGACATTTTCAGTCTTTGTTTTGATGTCACCCTCCCTTAAACATTCAGGCACCAATTACAAAACCATAAAAACAAAGAAATGTCCTTTTCTCATACTTTCAACATGCTCATGTAGTGCATTAGTTTTATATACCTCATAATAGCAGATATATGATCACAAATTTGCTCTTTTAATTGATGATTCATTTTCCCAACATAAAACACACTACATTTTTCACAGATGGCAAAATTACCAATATGTTTAGTCTTTCATTTAGCAAACACATTTTAATAATATTCTTTATTTATGACCAAATGTATAAAAATACTTCCTACTGCTAAGTGACACCCTGACAAAATGTTGCACCCCCTCCCCAACCCAGAGAACAGTGCAGCCGTGGAGAATAATTCATGGAAACCCTGCACAATCATATTAACAGTTGCATATAAACAGTTGTACCTACCCAGATGAAGTGCAGGATTAACTCAAATAATAAACCACCCTGGGGGACCACCAACATCCATAGGTTGTATAACAAAAAGAAGAAATTTGTGGCAAAAATTAGGAAGTGCAATTCACAACAGGGTATAACATCACTCATCAACCTATACAAGCAACTCATGGGGCTAGTCAAGTCTACAGAAGCCACATGTGAGGTAAAATTAGACTCCTAGGCCAAGGGCATTCACAAAGCTTTCTTCAGCCATGTTTTAAACCTCAAAAGGTAGTACACAGCAATGTACCAAATTAATTGTTAATGGTACCACTATACAGAGACAAAAGGTATAGGGAACCTCCTGGCTGACAAAGTCAGCTCTGATTTTACTCCCATCTCCATGCCAGATTCCTCTCAGGAAATGTCCTCATTAATAACTCTCCCAGCTATCACTAGAGAGCAGGTGTTCAAGACACTCTCCAAGGCCATGGAAAACAAGAAAACACTGATTTTACTGCAGACTGTAAATCAGCATATCCCAAAAGAGACAAAACTAGTTGCTAAAGCATTGTAGAGCAAAATATGAGGAAATACAGGACATTCTGGAAAACTATATACAGTTGACAGTTACGCTGACTGTATGACTGGGTGTATTGCAGGTAACAGTACCTCTCGGTTGTCCAAAGGTTTGCAGAACATCTCTGAATTTCCTCTTATTATTGCCCTGTAACTCGTAATTTTTGATTTTCTATAAATCACTAATGATTTCAGTCAAGTAATGCCAGACATTGCATTTTCATTTTACACATTCTCCAAAACAAAATCCTCACTCAGCAAGCTGTAGATGAAAAGAAAAAGCTACAGCTGACAAATCCTCATCTCTGCAAAGCAGAGAAAACAAACTGAAGTAATGGTAGCTGTAACTATTAAAATAAATAGTTACAGCGATCATGCTCTCTACTCCATTTTAGATTGAAAAGCATTTTTATTAAACCAATAAACAGCAAAAAAAAAATAGATACACAGATCAAAAGTCCACTATTTGTTTTTATCTTTTGACCCTGGTCATGTGTTGGTTCATTTGTATTATTTTAGTTATTTTTTTATTAAACACAATAATACAATATATTTAAATCAGCTCTATGACATACATCACAACCTCTTCCTATAAAATAGATGTCAGTCATTATTTAGTGACTTCAATCCTCAATGATTTGCCAGAAAACCATATATTTTATGAAGAACAGACCAAAAATATAAAACAAACATCTGTACATTCTAAGTCTAAGAAAAATTTGACTAAGAAAAATGCAGTGACAGCAATGTACTGTACACCACTGGCATGTACAGACAGAGCATACTCAGTACATATTTTGGATATAGTTTTGTTTATACTGTGGTCCAATTTGCCCCAATTCTGTCAGAAAATAGATTAAAATCCACTATCTTTTAGAATGCTTTCTTCAAATATCAGTATCATTCTATTTAAAATGAATTGTTTTCTCCTACATCTGTCTACTATTACTATGCTACCTTGAACTTCTTTGTATGTAGATTTTTAATACTTGCACCACATCTCTCAACCTTTAAATGCAATAAATCTAGACAAAGCCAAAGCAGTCGGGGGAACAAAGGCCCCAAATCAGTGACAGATTTTAAACATTGCTCCTCTAAACTTAGAAACGTGTTAGAATAACAGAGTTTACATTAGTGTACATTTTCTTTTTCTTTTAATTTGTTTTTATTTGGTTTTAAAACAATAATTAAAAAAATCAGTTATAAAACAAACAGCTATTTACATAGGTCCACAGCTGATCAATACATCAAAGTTATACATCAATAACAATTAATATTTTTCAAGCAAGTTGTTATGTTTAAACCAAGATTTATATGAATGTGTAATATTAGAATTTCTAATCTTTATAGTATGCAATTCATTACTGCAAACAAGTTTTGCCATATTAATAAATTTAACACTACAGGTGGATAACATTACTTTTCCAATTTTTAATAATTACTTTTCAGGCTATGATGATATGGGCAAGTGCCAGCAGACCCAGATGGAGTTTTGTAAAGAATGATATGTCCTTTGAATATCAAACTGATTTGTACAAGATGCCTGTGTTACAAATGTATTAGAACTGTTTGTCATTTATATATCAGACTGATTTGTACAGATGTTTGTGCTGAAAATCTGTGTATGGTGTTTGCTTGTGTTAAAATGTATCAACAGTGCACCCTGCTGGAATTAAAAGAAATGTATATGTATTATTGAAACTGAATTAAATGTATGTTTTAATAGAAGATAATGACACAGCAGAGGTTAACCAGCTAACTTACTTTAAGAACAATAAGGGAGATGTGAATAAGCTGTTAAACCATTAAATGGTACCCCACAATGCTGAATAGGACTGGAGATGCTGGGTCTTGGAAAGAGCCTTTATTCATTAGCTCAGTGAAAAAGAGAAGAAGCTCCAGACACTGTCACAAACATTTGAATGTGTATTGTGCCCATCTGTACTAAATTCCTGTCTTATTTATTTATTTAACATTTGTTTACCAGGAAAGTCCAACTTGGAACAAAGCCAATTTTCAGCATAGGCCCAAGGAGAAATGCTCCAGCTACATGTATTTGTAATGTGGGATGAAACTGGAGTACCAGGAGGAAACACACACGAATGCAGGGAGGACATGCAGACTCCATACAGAAGTCACCCCAGCTGAGAATCTAACTGGAGAACCTCTTGCTGTGAGGAAACAACTCTACTGCTACACTACTGTACCCTCCAAAAACTTCAAAGGGGAATACAGAGTGACCAGATGAGGTAATCCTGCCAGCCCTCTTGGAAATTATATTTTAGATATTAAAAAGAAAAATATCAGAGTATTGAGTATTCTGTTTGAGAAGCATGACTAGAAAGACCCTGACCCACAGCATATTGCCTTGTTGTAGTAAGTAACTTAACTAGGGAACTGTAAAATTCTCTTAGATTCAGTCAGGAATATAGTGAAGCTTCATTCAGAGAGTGTTTTTCTTTATTTGTATGAGTCTGGCCATCAATGTTAATTTCAATATTTTCTGTGATTTGAACTCTGTGGTTTACTGTAAATATATATTCAGTATTTTCATGCTCTTTTATTACTTATTATTAAATATATTTAAACTTTTATTATGGTTAGTCCTTGTATACAGTATTTAACCTTTGTGAGTGCTTATATTTATTTGGTGATACTGTGTGGGCCACTCCAGAAGGCCTAGCAGTCTTGGTGAACTACTACCATTTGTATTAGTATTAATATTATACAGCATAATTGGACACCCTTTGTGAAAGGTCTTAGAGTAGCTAATTGAGGAGTGTCTGGTGGCAGTTATAACTACCTAATAATCTGGGTAAAAGAGGGCATAGCTGGTAAATCTGGTCCAGTCTTTCCTAGGTGTGTATGTGTGTGTGTGTGTGTGTGTGTGTGTGTGTGTGTGTGTGTGTGTGTGTGTGTGTGTGTGTGTGTTGTGTGTGTGTATGAAAAATTAAATCTGTTAGTGTGTGTGTGTCAGCTGCTTGGGGCAGGGACTTGAAGCACTGGATTTACAGAGAGGGTGCCAGAGGACAGGGCTTGAACACTTGGCTAAGGACCTAACCCTACAGCTGTATCAGTGGGGAGTCATATTAGGGACCTTGTGAAAAGCAGCTATAGAGAAATCCAGACCCTGGGCCAAGAGTGTTGCCTAAATGCTCTTAAGAGAACTTGTACTTGATGCAGAGAGGTCTGCATCTGGAAATGCTGAGTGTATCCATTTGTTTTCCAAGTGTGGATCCCTCTCCAGTATCAGTGGTGAGGATTCAGGCTCCTTGATTATTGGCCCAGCATGGGAATGACACATATTGGTAGACATCACATGCTAGTAGCAGTAGTGGCCATCACACCGGCTATAGCAAGAACTGACCAAAGAACAGGCACTTGGGTTTCTGGAATTATCTCAGAATCAGAGCATTAAATAAAACTAAGGATTTAGAAATATTACATTTATCTGACCATAGAGCTTCAATAAAGTTATTAGTTTATTTCCAAAAAGGGGAGATGATGTCACATTCATATACCATATGCGTCCAATCAGCTATTATTTCAGAATCACATCTCCAGCATTTAATTCTGTTTGATTTATACATAACTGTAATTTTGTTAGGAGTGATAAAAGCTCCGTTTAACAATTTCCAAGTGAAAATGTTCCACTATAATGAAGATATAGCTTTGTCTGTAGATTTTAATATTAATTTCTTGTATTCTTTAGAAAAGTCTTCATTATTAATTTTTGAGGAGTAGTTCCAATAGGAATTGTCTAAATATGTGAAATCTAACTTAAGAATTTTATAAATTTGAGACAAAATGGTTTATTTTATTGCATATTATTATTTATTAAGAATTCTAATAATTTGGGGATCAATTTATTATCTAGTTTAAATATTTTATACCTCTGTGTTCAAAATGTCTCTAAATATTTGTAAAATTAACAAGTTCTCAGAATCTTGGTTGTAAATGGACCTTAAATTTTCAACAGCATATATATATATATATATATATATATATATATATATATATATATATATATATATATATATATCAGTACCAATTAAGAACTGATGCCAATAAATTAAATTGCTTTGTTATTGCAATACTAGCATTTTGTTGAAGTTATTAGTTTCTAAGCAGTCTTTTGTATAAGCAATTGGAAACATATAAAATATTAAGTATATAATACAATGCTTAGAATGTGCGAACTTTTGGAAAAAGGAGATTATGTTATTTAACTCATTCACATCAATGGAGCTCAGAAAGTTTGCACTGCAACTTCCAATGAGCAGAGCCTAAGCCTTTTGACAGAATCAAATTATGTCTTTTCATTTCAAACAAATGTTCATACGTCTGGCACTATAGGGGTTATGAAAGAAGTATAAACCGCAAATCCTTCAGCACAAACTATTTTTATAGTGGTGGTATTATTTAGGTTCTAGGTCTTAAATTGAATTTTATAAGTCACAGTAAACATAGTAACTATTACATTTGTAATATTTCGTAAACAATTTACAGTTTCTCAGCAACCACTCAAATTACACATATACTGTCAGTAGCATTTTATTCATCTAGATGAGAGTTTTTATATGAGGCTTAAGAGTTTTGCCTATATCACTGATTTATTGAGCTATATAGAAAAATGTGAAAATTATATCAATATAAATTGTCATATAAACAACTATTAATATATCTTCACCTGCAGTAGATAGATGTCAAATAGTAATGTAGTTGAGTTTGCCATTGTGTAAGCTTTAAGATCAAATATTTTAAAATCTTGTACACTTTAGAATTATTGATGTAAATATGAACAAGCAATATCTGATGCCTAGAGGCATCAGTAGGAGTTAACTGCAGCTGCACCTGCAGGCATCACTTGGATGTAATGAGTTAAATAGGGAATTTGAGAAGAGGGTGTAATACCATTTACACAAAAATATTAAAAAAACAGATAAAACTATTAGGTACTATTTGTTTATGACTGGTTATGATACATTTATTATTTACTAATAATATTTCTTGATGTATTTGTTTCCATTTTGAATCATAAGATGGATTTATCCACAATGCTATAACTTTTATAATTTTTGAAGTAGCATACAATTGAATACCAGGTTAATCCTATTCCACCATCATCTCAACCTTTTCTGTGCCAATTAAAGGAAACTCTTGGTTTATTAGGATGCCAAAAAATGTAAGTAGAATATTATTTCACTTCTTCATCAGTTTTGTTTTTTTTGGTGGTGATAGTGCTAAAGATTGTAAGACAAACAATATTTTAGGGAGAATTACCATCTTAATAAGCATTAATTGTTCTTCTATGGCAAAGAAGAATTTGTTACAATTTGTGACTAAACTTAAAATTTTATCAACAACCTGTTGAAAGTTTGTTTGCATAATTTTTTTTACTATTAGACATAATGGTTATGCCAAGGTATTTCATTTGATTGCTATTCCAATTGAAGTTAGAATATTTTTGTATGATTTTTAAATTTTTTTTTATTAATTAATAATGCACGTTTTATTATGATTAAATCTTAAGTTGCGATTTCTTCAAACTGACTCATATAACTAATTATATGTTATAATGAATTTTCTATATTTTCTATTGTTAGAAAAATATCATCAGCAAAGAGTTGAATCTTTAGTTTGAATTTTTCTTTTATTTTCATACCATTAAAGCTCTTATTGGATCTAATACTATTAGCAAAGGGTTTTATAGCAAATGCAAAAAGTAAAGTTGACATCTGGTCTTTTTTCCCTATCTGCTTGCCTTCTTCTGTTCACTTTTTCCTACCATCTTGCCACTTTTTAGATTGTTTCTGCAGGCATTCTTGGACATCCAGGTGCAGAGTGTGTTTCTACCGTTAACTGTGGACATTTCCAGTCCTACCTATGAGTAACCAATTCTGCCTTTTCCCCTGCCTGTATATCTTACCTCCACGTTCTCCTGTATTTCTGTCTTCTCTCTATATGCCTTGTTAGCCTCGACTTTTCTTTGTCTCTATTCCTGCTTCTCATACTTCCCTGTTTTACTGTTGTATTCTCTCCCATGATGTCTTGCACTTTTAAAACTCTCCCTCCGTGTTCCCACACCATCTTTCCTCTCCAGCCACTTCCTAACCAGCTTGTTCAGTCTAGGTGATGTGCTAAATCTGCTTTTGTTTGTTCTTGTACTTTTTGTCTGTATTGACAGCTTCATTGCTGGATTACTGCAATAATAACATTGAGCTTCACATCAGGCAATCTGGAATTCCCAAGGTATTGTTTTCACCTATTGTGCAATTTCAATGGTTGTAAGCCAAAGGTCCTGCAAATAAGCTCTGTAATCACTAGACTGCTGCCAGCTAATGCAGCTGTTGCCTGCCCTCATTCTGACATTCTATATGGTCACAGTCGATAGTGGCTAAGCTACCAGATTTTTTACGCTATATAAGTGATATACACACATTGGTTAGTGTATGAGGGTATACCTCATCACTACAGTATTGGTGCTATGACTTACCTTTTCATGCTTGCTCAATTTAATTTTGGTTTCTAACCAATTGCTATTGTCTGCCTGTGTTATTTACAGTTTAGAGCTGCCAGTCTCTAGCAGCTTGCATACTTTTTGACTACATTCAGCAAGTGTTTTCTAGAACACTATCATATGTACTCATGTTATAACTGTTTTTAAAGTGCTAACTCACTCCATGGTAACAATGTCTTTGCTACTATTGTTCTGTTTTGTTACCCTGACTGAATAAGATGTATTTGCCAATGTTATTAAACGTAGTCAAATGCATTGTAAGTACTTTTAAACTGTTTGAACTGCTGCTTACTCTTCTTGCATTCACAGACTAGCCCTCTAACAGTGGTATTGTTCTCTCTCAGCCACACTCCCTAATAACTAGGCCTTCCCATCACTTGCATGCAAGCACTCAGGATTTTTACCCCAACCCCCCCACACACACACACACACACTCCAGCACTCGCTAAGCTCTATTTCCCATTTTTAGTCCTGCTCTACCTTCTAATCTGAACCACTTATATGACTTCTCTCCCTGACTTAACCATATTTAGCCTTTCTTTTTATCTTTCAGGATTACTGAGCTCCAAACCATCCCATTGACCATTCACTGCCCCCAGTAAGGCTGGATCGCCCACCTGATTAACAGCAGTGGTTGTTTTATTGACACTTTAATTTATAAAACTAAGTATGTTATATTAATTTACTATAGTACTGTGTATTATCCTGATGTGAGGCTACCTGCACATCACCTTGCTGACTTTCTGCTATACCTGCCCTTACTGTTCTACTTAGTTGCCCCTTTACACTTACTTACCCCCTACTTTCAATAGTTCCCTTCTGCTGCTTTATTCCCTCTCTCTACCTTACCTACCTTTCTATTTACAGATAATCCCCACTTCCCCTTATTGGTCTTTTCCTCTCCCACAGCATCTCTGCTTTGGTTTTGCTTTCCTTCAGAATACTGAAGTAAGGTTCTGTTCTTTTTTCCCTCTCTACTTGCCACATTCTGTTCACTTTTTCCTACTTTCTTGCACTTTTTAGATTATTTCTGCAGACATTCTCAGGCATCCAGGAGCAGCTGTTCTCAAACTCACTCCACTCCCCTACCCTACCATACCCTACCACCATTTCCACTCACCCCCACATCAATTTCCTTTAAACTTAGGCAAGCTCTACCTACCCCTTCCCTTCATCCAATCATACAAAGTATTCAATCTAACACCTTCTATCATCTCTACACACAATCACACTTCAACAACCCTCCTAGCTTCTCCCACTTCTTCCCATCCAATCTATTATTCTTTTCACTCCTCCCACCAGATTCCATTCAACATTTTCTCTTCCCTTCTTTCTACCATCTCTTTTGCTGCCTTTCCATAAAACTAAGCCTTCTCATTTACCAGCTAAAGGCAATTTCACTGGTATCCCTACACCCTCTAGCATACTTAGTATTATCTTCACTCTCTCCCTAACCTTCAGTCTCGTATTACAACTAACTTCTAGTTAAACAACTCATGCAGCCTACAAACCCACTTCAACTACAGTCACTTGTACAAACCCTTCCCAGTTTTGCAGATATAGTTCATAGCCTATATGCTACAAACTTAATCCTACAAACCAAATTAAAAATCCTCCCCCTTACAACAACAGCAATATAAATGTTGATTTAAACTCCCACTACAAAACAGAAGGAATCAACAATGTGTAACTCTCCCAATTTGCCCTAACTTAATTCAATGTGGTGATATACATCATAACCCCGGCCCCTCTCCTATCACACACAATTCCTCTAATTCCGTAAAAACCTTAAATTTCACCACCCTAAACATTCAAAGCTTAAAAAACAAACTTCCACTGCAACATACCTGGATAATTCAAAATAAACCTGATTTCACTGCTATCAAAGGGACTTGGCTCAAACCTAACTCCAAAGACATGGAATTCCTTCCCACTGATTATGCATGCCTTAGATCAGGTAGACTAAATAAAAAGGGTGGAGACATTGCCTTACTATACCCAAATACCTTCACTGTAGTTCCATTCACCAAACAGTCCCACAATTCTCCTCAGCAGAATTACTAGTAGCCTCTATAAAACTAAACAACTGTAAGAGACTCTGCATTGTGATGTTATACATACCTCCAGGCAATAATATTCCTATATTAGAAGATATCCTAGCCTGGAAATCTAGCAACATCAACAATGAAACAATTATCCTAGGAGACGTCAATATCAACTGGCTTAATATCTCCCATTAGCATCTCACAACCATCATTAACCTGTATAACTATGCACAACTCATCACTAACATAACCAGAACCAGCAATAATAATAACAAAAGCTCAGTCCTGGATGGGATCTTACTTTCTGAACCTAATAAAATCTCCTCCTCAGGTGCCTTACCAAGCAATATTAGTGGCCATTCACCTGCCTATATTATACGCAAATCACCTCAACACTAAGTAACCATCAGTATAAGCAAATAAGGGACTTATCCCACTTTTGCCCAACCACCTTCAATGCAATCCTACAAAGTATTAACTGGGAAGCTTTAAAAACTCACCTCATTGATGAAGCTATAGAATTCTTCAATTCATTTTTCCTTAGAATCTTAAATAGCATAGCTCCACTCCATCAAAAGAGAGTTAAACGTAACTACTCCATCTGGCTTACCAAACTCACAAAGCAAATTATGACCACCAGGGACAAGGTATGGCAATCATGGCAAAAAAAAAAAAAACCCCAATGACCTCATTCTATACAAACAGCTACACAACCAAGCTAAACACCTAGTCATTAGAAATGAAAAAGAATACGACCTGGCAACATTGTCTCCACACTCTTTCTTGATCTATCTGAAGTTTTTGATACAATATCCCATTCACTTCTTCTCACCAAACTCTCCAACTTATGCATTTCACCCTCACACTAACCTGGCTTTCTAGCTATCTCTCCAATAGGCAACAGTCCATCAAATGGCAAAATTCTTGATCACCTTTTCTCGACACAACTACTGGCATTCCCAAAGGATCCATTCTGGGCCCCTTGTTATTTAGCATATTCATCAATAATTATCATCCTACTCTTTCTCAAAACACCATCATCCAATATGCAAATGATTCTACTATCATCTGCATGGCCAAGTCCATATCTGAACTTCAAATACTTACCCAAAATGCCTTCATATCCACCATAACTTGGATGTCCAACAATTACCTCGCTCTAAACCCCAATAAAACTAAACCCCTAATATTCACCCCTCAAAAAACTACCCTCCTCAGCAAGAATGATTTCACTATCCAGGCCACATACAACACCATTATTGAAATCGTTCCACATACTTAACCTTTAGGTGTTATAACAGACAAAAACCTTACATTTGACCTCCACATTCACAGCAACATCAAAAACACATCAAAAATTAGGCATGCACTATAGACACAAATATTTCCTTAGCCATAAAGCAAAACTGTCACTTGCCACATCCTTTCTGCTGCCATCTCTGTTATACGGTGCCCCTAGACTTATCAATATCCAGTCCTCTCCATACCTCTAAACTGTACAGATTTTTGCAGAATGTCCAGAGTTTTGCCTCATATTTTTGATCCATTTTTCATAAAATTGTGGTTTTCTGGCAAATTAGTGGCAAATCACTGAATATTGAAATTAGAAAATAATGACAGACATGTTTGTTTCAGACTTCATACCCTTCAGAAAATTTATTCTAATGCAAAACCTGTTATTGTAGCTACTTTCAAAGTTTGTAAGAGCAATATTTAAAAATTGTTCCTCTTTTTGGACTTTTGTCCCACATTTATGTATGACTTTGTCCAGATTTCTTGTTCTAAGAGGCTGAGAGGTATGGTCCTCTTTTAAATTCAAATTCGACACATGTTACAACAAAATTGTTAAATTCATAACAAATGCCACATTCTCTGACCATCACTGCTCATCACTACAACAACTTAGCTGACTCAAACTCCCACATTATCTCACATATTTACAATTAACTACTGCACATAGACTCATACAAACACCTTCAAATTGCCTTTCTCTTTCATCAGTACTGACTTTGTACCATCCTATCAGACTTCTCAGATCTGAAAACAAACTACAGCTTAAAGTGGTAAAGTCAAACCTTCCACCTGGACAAATGCTCTACTCTTTTACTGTTTCTAACTATGGAACTCCCTTCCATCACCAATCAGAACCACCAGTAATCCTGTTCTCTTTAAAAAGTCCCTTAAACAACATCCTTCTTCTCTCTGGCACTGTACATGTGCTAAATCAACACTCCCTAAAAACTGACTCCCCTATTATAACTCCATAGCCTATTTTATCTCTACTAACCACTTGCACTTCCTTCTAAATCTAGCAATTTATTCATATTAAAACTTTGCACTTCAATAAATTAATATTCTATTTATAGGAACTTACTCACTCACTACTGCAAAAACACTGCATAATAACTATACTGACTACATGAAATACTGCATAATGATCATATTTGCTATATCTGTACTTTTTCAACTGCAACCCGGCCTCTTCTTGTGAACTGTGTAATACCATAACTGCAATTAATCTAGTGTGCCTAGTTTAGACTAGTGTTTATATAACAATGTATACCCTTCATTATTTGTTAATATTATAAATGCAAATAATCTGTTGTGTGCTTAGCTTAAACTAGTGATTATATCTCGCTGTAAATTCCTGTTTTTTTTGTTTTGTTTTTTTGTTTTAGTATCATATGGTTGTTCACATTGTGATTGCTGCTTAACCTTTGTGGAACTTTTCTCCCTGGGTCTCCATTGAAAATGGGATCACTTTGGCCCAGTGAATCTTCCCAGTAAACAAATGCAAACAGATAAATAAATAAATGATAATGAGCAGCATTGCTTTGTGCCTTTTTGTAATTTAAATTAATTAGAAAGAAAATAATCTATAAGCACAAGAGTTATTGTATAGAGATTAAAGCAATTAGCTCAGGTGAGAAATTATACACCTTAAGTGTTTTAAACAGGTACGACCAATTAACTGAGCCAGACCATGGCATGCACTAAAAGAAAAATGATCAGCTATCCAGGTTTGTTTTTACTCAATTAACTTGTTTTCCAATTCAGAAGCACTTTATTTAAAAAGTAAGGATTATTTAACTTGAGACTAATGATAGAAAGTTATTGTTTTATTTTTAATTACATAGTCTGTTAATGTATGTATTCTTATTATATTATCCTGTACTTGTCTGTTTCAAATAAACACAGTCTGATCATTGTTAATTAGTTCAGATGTAAGTAGATTAATTCTGTTAGCTAAAATGGACATGAACATCTTGTAGTCCACATTTAAAAGTGAAATGGGTCTGTATGATGAGCACTTTGTAGGATCCTTATCTTGTTTTAAAATAGGTGATATAAGGGAATATTTCCATGATGTAGGGACTTCAGCAGTTTTTTTTTTTATTTCTCTATAGACCTTATCTAATATTTTAGCTGCATCATCCAGTAGTATTTTATGTAGTTTTGGAATAAGACCATCTAAGCCTGATTCCTTATTATTTTTTAACTTTTTTATTTGATCTTTTATTTCTGTTAAAGTGAATGGTCTGTCATTGTTTTTTTTTTATTTGCTCACCAGTTAATTTATTATTTATATTTTCTCCTAGAAAAGTTTCAGCTATATCAATATTATCTAGGTTATGTATTATTTATATTTTCATAAAATATTTTAAAGCCCTCAAGAATAACATTTAATATCTATTCAAATTTATTTTGTACTATTTATATATGTTATAATTTCTTTTATATGATTTATTTTATTCATTTTGTTTGATCTAAGAGCAAGTTTATGCAGGCTTAAGGGGATTACTGAATATGTCTGAAGTTTAAGTTTTTCCAGGTTAATTGTAACTTTATGATTTAGAATTTCAACATATTTTGCATTTAAGTTTTTAAGTTCAAACTGACTGATAATGTCATTTTGTTTTAGAGTTAACTTTAGTGTGTCCATTTCAGTCCATAGTGTATTCAATTTACTGTCCAGCTTGTAACACTTCCATTTAAGTAAGCCTTTAGTGAATCCCCCAGGACAATGTCAGTTACTTCATTCACATTTATTTCTAGGAATTTTTTTATCTCTTTAACATACTAATCCTTAAATCCTTTTATTTAAATAATGCACTCCAGTAATCTCCTATGATATATTAGATTGTCAGTTTTTGAAATAATATTACAGATTATAGCATTATGGTCTGATAATGGATATGAAACTATTGAAACTTCTCTGATATGTGATTACAGATTGTGTGAGGGAAAAATTAACAATATTTATGTTTCATTTCTATATGAATAATGGGTAAATTGGAGTGAGTTTGTTTTGCTTAGCTTATATATATATTCTTTAAATTCATTAGATTTACAAAATTCATTAAGTGTTTGGCTGGAGATGTGATTCTCAGCTTTCTATCTGTAGTGGAATCTTTACCTAATAAAATACAATTAAAATCACCAGCCATTATGATTCACTTTTCATGTAATAGGCTATAGTGTGTAAGTAATTTTTTGCATCTTTAGCTCCAACCCCTGGAATCCAATAAGAGTCACCAGTGTATATACTTTTCTGCTCCACTCAGTTATAACAATGCTTAACATAACATTTTTATCAACATAGGTACCTTTTACTTTAGACATCGCTGGTGAGCTCTTCCATAAAATGAGGGTGCCCCTTCTTTCAGCTCAAAAGCCAAAACCTGCTAAAACCAAATAATCCTTTAATGAAAGTTTACAATGTGTTTTCTGTAGAAATACTATTTGACCTTTATGTAATTGCAAGTATATGAACAGACCCCCCCTCCTTACTGGATTATTCAATCCATTAATATTAATAAATATGCATTTAAAATCACGTATTTATATAAAAGAAAAAAAACCACAGGTATAATGAAATCAGATTTATGTATACACTGTATTATATATAACAATATGAAATCTTCAATTATGGACAAAACTTGTGAAACAAATAAAAAATTACCTAATAATATAACCCTAAAACATTCTACCATGGAAAAATGTATTCCTAATTTGCTGAAAAAGATGAGCAAACTACATCTCAAACTCTCAATTAGAGTAACAATGCTTAGCTCATGCTTCTGGTTCATATTAATGTGTCCCATATTTTTAGTATGCATCATCTTAAATAAAGCCGTCAGTGAGTTATTATGAATACGAAAAGTTAAACAGGTGTTCAGATTGTTTATTATAGCAATAACCCATGCCTGGGTGTGGGTAATGTGGGATTTACCCACGGTTGGCGTGGTTTGGTCCCAAGGGCGAAGCCCGAGGGACCAAACAAAGACAACCGTGGGTAAATCCCACATTACCCACACCCAGGCATGGGTTATTGCTATTATACTATGACATTATTTAAGAAAAGAAATAATTACTTTTCTTAAATAATGGCATTGTATAATGCCTCTTTGCTGCCCTTCCACAGCTGTCTGGTATCCACGGCAGTTCTGATGTACTGCGCATGCCTACGCAGTACATCAGAGCTGTGGCCAAAAGCAATGGAGAAAGCAAGATCTCCGTTGCTTTTTACTGTTTCGCTATGTTAAATGGGTTTAACATAGCGAGACAGCTTTAAAATAAACGGACATCTCCGTTACTTATTTTAAAGTTAAAGCTATGTTAAACCCATTTAACATAGCAAGACAGGTTTAAAAAAAAAGCAACGGAGAAAGCAAGATCTCCATTGCTTTTTACACACTGTGTTGCTATGTTAAAAAGAGTTTAACATAGTGAGACAGCTTTAAAAAAAGCAACGGAGATCTCCGTTGCTTTTTTTAAACCTGTGTTGCTATGTTAAACTCTTTTAACATAGCGAGACAGTGTTTTAAAAGAGACTTATACTAATGGAAAAAGTCCGGGCAACCGGATCTTTTTCCATTAGTATAAGTCGATTTACAACGTGCATGCTGGCCAATCAGCGTGCACATTCTGGAATATTAATGGGGGGGTCATGATATAATATAAGTTGACCAAACTGAATATTTCTACAGTCATCTTTCCCTGTACCTCACATTATCTCCCTGGTCTACTATAGGGAGGAAGTCAGGTGTCATTTTCATATTTATTAATTTATAGGTCAGATGATTTTATATTTTTTCTGTTTTTATTTGCTATGTGTAAAGTTGTTCATAGGATCATAAGTTCATAAATTAGTACCAGCCTAACTGTCCTTGTGGGCCATTTCAAGCCCAGACAATTACCCCATGTGAAAATCAAACCCTGGACCTTGTGCCTGTAAGGTGAACACCTTAACCACTATGCCAACTTCCCACCCTTGTAGATATATTTATATTCTTTAACTATATACTTATTTACTTATTCTGACCACTTATTAATTTTGTTTGTATACTATGTCTTGTACTAGTACTATATTCCTAGGTTTTATATTTTAGTTATAATCCTAATGTAGAGGGTCATATAATAGAACATTTATATTTCCCCTTATATATTTGATACTTTTTAATCTAGTACTTCTGTTAGAATTAGTCCTATTTTTCCTTAAATGTTATGTCTAATGGTGTCTGAACAAACATCTAATAAATCTTTGCTTTTAAGATTCAAACTTTCCATAATAAATTATTCTGAGATATGACATTTTGTTATCATTAAAAAGAGACAATAATAGAGAAACACAATCCTATTTTTTGTTATCAGAAGTGTCATTCTATAGGCTGGTGTATAAACTATCCTTCTTGCATACTGCAAGCATTCAGAGCTATTAAATAACTGACAGTGGTTTAGAATGCATTTCACTGTCTTTTGCTTATTATCTAACTTGTATTCATTGACATCTGAGCATGTGATTCAAAATATTACGAGTATTTACTTTTAGACAGGAAGAAGTAACCTGGACAGTTCTTAGCATTTTAGAACTCCCACAACATCACAAACGTGCTCACGACTCTTAAGTTGTTTCAAGATGGTTTTCATGATAAGGACTTGAAAATGAACCATCAGTTGCAATTCACACAAAAATGGTCACAAGTGAATCCAAGCCAC